>NW_010555503.1:0-73297 GCF_000687285.1 Phaethon lepturus
TCCTTTCAAACCTTAATGATTCTGTGATTCTAAATACTTGAGTATCATTTGATATGTTTGCAGTTATTAGTACTTTTATTATTCAATCAAACTCAGCAAACTTATGAATCCAATTTTAGTTTTGTTTTTCTAAAAGTAAAACATCGAACTCCTGTTTGAAGTTTTCACCTCCTGATGTGATGTGTAATTTTGGACAGAGAGATACTCTTTCTTTTCCTCTCTATCACTTTTTGTGTGTTAATTAAAACTTTAAGGGATATAATGAAGATACAGTTTGGTACCTACACCTTCCCAGTTCTCATTCACTAAAGGCAGTTTCTAAAATCTTCAGACTTTAGAGTGTTTGACATTAAACTTTCTGTATTTAAGTGTAGGTATAACCAAAACCATCTCAGTCATTTTGCTACAGGGTTCTTCACTTGATTTGTGCATACTTGACAGGATTTAAGTGTAAAAGAAATGGTCTTTTTTCCATTTATTTTGACAGACCAAATCTGAAAGATCAGACTGTGTACAGAACAGGACTACAAATTCTTATTTCCAATAAATCTTGACTGAAATGAGAAACCTGGATTCAGTCCTCCTTTCTAACGTATAGCAGAAAGGCAATATAATTTTCTGGAATACAACTCGTCTGAGAGGGAATAAAAAGGGGAATATATTGTGTTTTGGTAAAGGTGTTAGGAGCTTATGGGTTATTTTTAACCAAACAGTTTTCTTTCATATGTTTTTCCACTTGCAAATTTGTTTCTTTCCTCTTGCCTTGCCTTTCCCAATCATTTTTTAAAATCTAGAACACTGCAAGTCTTCTGTAAAAATTACTACCTGCAAAGTAATTTTTAATTAAATACATATAGTTAATTATTAAAATAATTGTTTGGCTCATAATAGAGATTACTAAGTAGAACTGTGTGAATATTTGTGTCTTAATAAAATGCACCCTCAGGCTTGGTGTACTTACCCTTACCTTGGGCTTGCAACAAGTTGACCTAACATAGCGAATATCCCAAATAAATGGCCTCCTTTCCTGCAGTGCCTCCAGTCACTCTTCCCTGGTGCTTCCTCAACTACTTCTGTCTGAAACCAGCCTGTAAATGTTGGTGGTTTTGCATTCCAGAGTAACAGCTGGAATAGAAATAGGGAGACTCTGGGAGACTTTTTTTGCTGTGAATAATTTCCATATGAAGATTAAGCACAGTAAATGGAGGACCAATTTTATTTTTTTCTTACCACTGGCATTTAAACTGTTGTAGACAATCCCTGAAATATTTCCTTAACATCCAGCACTAGAGTGAATTCAGAAGTAGTCTGGATGACAGTGAGACAAAACGCCACTAAGATTTCCTACATCTTGTGGGAATCTTACAAGTCAAGTCCCCAGAACTGCTTGGTCGTTATAAAAGCTGTGGCTCATTACCAAAGTAAGCATCCAGCACTCCTGAGTCTTGCAATGAGTTCCTGAGTGCCGACATTAGCTTTGATTTTGAACATCGCTCCTTTAACTCAGTTAAATGATTTAGAAAACGTCAGCAAACATGTATGATTCAGAATAGATTCAACACTAAGTCCTTTGTGGTTTATTATTCTTTAGCTAATTTGGTATTGGTCCTTGATTAAAGATTCAAGTGCATTTACAGATAAATATTTGAAGATCCTTTTTCCTACCACATAATATTTAACAAAGCAACATATACATTTAGTTTAAAAGGTAAATGCCAGAGATTTGATGTCTGAATCCTGAGTCTGTTTTCATTCCTATTGGCGTACTTTGATTAAGAATCATGTACTCTGTAGCTATGCAATATGCATGATATACACATTAACTCGGCAAAACTTGGAATCAGATTCTGGTCGCAGATGTTCTTTCAGTGCCTTTTCATAAGTTAGTGGGATTTAAAGGCTTACGATTTGCTTTCACCACAGAAGAAACTACACGATAGTAATGGAACAGCATAATCCATCAAAGTTGTAGAGCAATATACCTAAACTAGTCATCTAACACCGAGGAGGCGTCCGTATGAAACTAAGTTTAGAGCTTCAGTACAAAGTTGCTTTTCTTTTCTAAAAGAAATTTAGTCAGGTCTTTCCCTTTAGTTTGAACATCTGATAGGGGTTTGGTGATTAAATTATAGATCAATTGTAATTGTTAACTCTGTAGGTAGGCGTTCATACGCATGAAAGCATGTAAAAACCAGTAGCATAAAAATAAGAGTTTTGCAAAAGTACACATTGAGTGTTGGCTGTGCCAATGAGACAGAAAGGGCAAATGTGTTACAATCATGTACTGGAGGGAATAAATGGATGGGAAGTAATGAGGATACAACCTAAAAATAAATGCCTAAAAACATATATGTGACCCAGGCAGAGACCAATCCAGCAGACATGCACATTATGGACAGTAATGTGATTTCTTTTGAGAGGTTAGAATGACAACCCCATAAGGGGTAGTTTGACTGGAGTATAGTAAAATAAAATGGACATGCAAAATGTCCTGCTGCAGATGTTGTGGCAAGTGAGGTACAGAGCGTCAAGAATTGTGCTATGGAGAGCAAAAATAAATCAGGAGTTTACATGCATTCCAGGGGAGGAAATATAAGATCTGGAAACAGCTTAAATTATTACATTTTTAGAGATATTACCAAAGAGAATATTGCAACTTTTCTAGAATTTAAGAATAAGGAAGTTTTAGAATTGCACAAAAATGTATAACCATAGGTAAGGTCTCCATGGACAATTTGTTTCTTAGTTAACCTGCCTTTATCACTTTGATTTTTGAGCTTAAAGACTTTAAATCCTTTTAACATTATTTTTAGGTCTTAATGTTAGCATTCAGCAATTATTTTTTCTTTAGCACAAGTTATTCTTATTTTTGTTCTTAAAATATAACATATATAAATTTTTAAAACCTGACCACATTAGAAGTAAAATGTTTCCAAATTATCCAAATATAATTTTTATGTTGATCTAGACTTTCTTTTCCCCATCGCTTCACAAAAAAAAGAACATTTTAACTTTTTTTTCTGATTCAGAAAGGACTATATTTTTAATTCAAACTTTCCCAACCTAAGAAAATTATTTTCCATTCAACTGCAGTATTATTATGTCTAGCGATATCTGTGAATTTTATAAATAGCCAAATCATGCTGTCTTCTTGAAACTAATGGGGACATGGTGAATAATCCCAGTAGCCTCAGCATTGCGTATTGGAACCGAGCCGTGAGGATACAAATCCTGTTCCTAATGCTCCTGGGAAGTACTTGCATGGGATTTTGCAGTTGGGCTAATTGTAGATAGATGGTCTCCCTTTACAGTATGTGCCCCAAAAAGTCTTTGGAGTTTTTTATCCTTTGGAAAAGGATGGAGGGTTAGGAATTGGGCTTTACTTCAATAAGCTTCATTGCTTTTGCTTTCTGCAGATACTTTGAGATGTTTATGAACATGAAATACTATTTTAATTTGTATCTGTGCTCTCCTCTTTGTTTCTAATTTTATCTTTTAAACAAAATATATAGATTTCATTTGTTGTTTGTGGCTCAATTGTCTCTTTAGGTAATAGAAGTTGTGAAAAAATGATATTAGTATTCATTTAAGATGTGGGCAAGCAGAAGTATCTAAATGTTAACGCAAACAAAATACTCAGCTTTTATTACATTTTTGATAAGTCTATTACTTCTCCAGAAGAGATCTTCACTCTCATCTATTCTTCAAGATTAATTAAAAGAGATAACTTGTTCTTTCTGCCCGTCCTTATTCTCTGCACGAGGCTGATGCACCCTCGGTTTCTGAAAATGCAGAGATAAAGGCTCTGGTGCCGCTGCCCTGACTGCTTTGCCAACAGCCTCATTTCCTGCAAAGTCCCCTGTTGCTTTACATCAGGGTGCACGGGAACGCGGCATCTGACATGGAGTGGATTTAAAATGTCCTTGAAAAGGGAAAATTCTGGCTCCAATGCCAGAACAGTCAATGCTGCCAGTGATTTCAGCCGGGGTAAATCCTCACTTTCAATTTCCGCAACCTCAGGAGCCTTGCACGGTCTGCAGAGCTGGCGCTACAGACCAGCGCAAGGAGTAATCATTTCCTCCTCCCTGCCTGACCCTTACCTCAAGTATCTTTAGGAGATAGTTCAACTTATATATGTTTCCTGCTACCTGAGAGCTGAGGCATTCCTGACAGTCTTGGTTTCTTGTCAGATTTTCCTGTGGTACAGCCTAGGTTCAAAGAAAGACTTTTTTCGATGTTCTTGTGGATTCTCCTGGAATTTACAGATAATAAATTTCTCTCTGAGATAGTGAGGAATAGACTTGAACAGACAGGTGATTGCTACCTGTCAGATGAACATAAACAGCCTTAAAAAATCACAATAATTTTAAAGCATGCAACAACAGAGCAGAACTCAAGTAGTCCGAGTTCATTTCCAATTCCTAAAATACTCTGATTTTTGAGGTATTTTATGCTTTATGTGGGGATGATACATTTCAAGTTCATTGTTGTTGTAGTGTAGTGGTCTAGTTCACAGTAAATTCCTGAGAGTGTAGAAACAAAGGTGAGGGAATGGAGGAATAACATTGATAACTTGGCAAGCTTTATTGCTGCATTCAGTGAAATTGTAAATCGCCTTGTTGCCCAAAAACTTGAAGGAAGTCCTTATTCCACCTCCAATGAAGCTAATGGAAATTTTGCAATTTATTTCATTTGCAGAAAGATCAAGTTTACTGTTTCTGTTCCACCTTACAACAGCAGATGATAGAAAAATATGATGGGAGTGATTCCAGGTCTCCTCAGTTAGTGGGCTCTTCAAATTAAAAAGTCAGTCCTATCCAATCAATACTGCTGCTAGAAAATGTGTTGAAAATGTTACATGCTTATGAGGAGGTACTGCTCTAGAATGCTGGCAATTAAAAAAAAACCAAACAAACGTTAATCCAAGCCCTGGTATTGTGGGTGCTGTTGGTTTCCTTCAGAAATGTTCATCTAGCTGGTAGCATGCAAAATGTTAGTGCTTGGAACATTCAGAAGATTTGATTTATTTAATTACACACTGATTTGAGGGAGTCGTTTAACATGCTCAATGACACAAGCAGGACAGCGGAGCAGCAACTGTTGTGTGCTAAAGGAAAGTGCTGAAAGGTGTGTTTGTGAAAAACTGTTGAGCCTGCAGCGGGGGAAGAAAGTTGGTAGGAGAGCCACTTCTAAATAAAAAGTACACTTAATTCCTATTCATTTGATCAACTTTTTTTTTGGTGAAACGAACACTGACTGCAGAATGTGCAGGGGTGAAAATGTCTGGGAACACGGGATGGAAGACAAGTCCTGAGGGTGAAGTTAATAGGAGAGTCATACAGGAGAATCCTAAAGACTTCAGGTTTTCCCTCCCTTCGTACTTTTGCCCATTCTTCTGTCTGCACCAATCCTCCATACAAGACCTTCTTCCATGAGTAGTCATGTATATATCATGAGTTTGCTCTAAATCCTTATTTTAATGTTTAAAATATTAAAGAGGTTTATACGAATGTGAATGCAGCTGCCTATTTTGAAGTGAGTAGCATTGTCTCATTCTCCTTTGTGTTGGCTTAGTTACCTTCCTTAGGAGCCAAATACATTTTGAAAGAGTCTTGCTGAAGAGGATAGTCCTTTATGGAAGACAGCACACTACCTCTGCATGGGCATGTAGTTAGGAATATTAGCTATGTGCATTTAAAAGGACACACCAGGAACAAAATCTCTGCAGAAATATATTTCCCTTTTATTAGGAAAGTCTTCCATAGGCTTAATTATCACAGACCAAAAAAGCACACTGGTTCCCAGGGAAATACTACCCACTGATATCACAAGAATTCAGCCCTGCTTAAGTGCTAGGAGGTATGTTCTCAGTGCGCTTATAATCGGGTCGTTATCACCATGGTTATGAGATTTAACTGACTGAAAACTGTAGGCATTTGTCTCATTAATGCCAAATGTTATAGTTTATTTCTGGGAACTGAAAACCATGCTGCCCAGGGAAACCTGTTCTGTGATAATCTTTGAAAACAAGGCACTTGAGAATAGCCTGCCTGGTTCATGTCAGATGGTTTCACACATATTTTGTTACTGGTTCTTAGGGGGTTTTGGTTATTAAATAACTTTGTTCTGTGGTATTTTTCTTTGTGAGTTAGTGTTCTTTACAGACTGCAGGCCCAGCTCGTACAAAACGAGCGTGTGCTTATGATGCTCTTTGCTCATATGCAATCATTTCTGGACTGTGCTGGTGTCTTAGCATACTCTTTGCATACACATTTTACCTTTCCCTCTCCTGTTTTTGCTTTATCTTGTGTTGCACACTTTCAGACAAAGCACTTTTCAGATGTAATCTTGGGACTGAATGTAGTCACACTTCTCTGCTTGGAAGGTAATTAAAGAAGTGCTATTGCCTTTCCAATTTTGTGTCTATTGTTCCTGAAACAGAAAATGCAAAATCATCAGTGATTTCAGTAACACTTGGATCAAACCAGAATGAACACATTTGGACTTTTTTTCCTCCCTCTGTAGTCTGCTTTGTTATCAAAGTGAGTTACCCAAAAATTAACTCCTTGTATTTGACCAGAAAATTTGACAGAAATTTAAGGTTTTCATTTATCACCGAATTAAAACATTCCTCTGATTTACAATCTTTGTTGGGTAGGATTTGAACAGGGTAGAAAAAAGCGTATGTAACTACATCACTTTGACCTCTGACTAGAAGTGTCATCCATGGAAAATTAGAGTTTGTATTATTTTTATCTGCTTTAGTCTTTCTTTGTTGTGTATTGGGACTATACATTTCAATTTTCTTCTTGCAATGTATTTTGTATGCAGAAGCCAAGAGTACCAGAGGAAAGGTGTTGACAGAGGAAAGCTAAGGTACTTGGAAAAGTAAAAGAATGAATAATACAAATACCTAGATTTGAGTGAAAACCTAATGTTTGGAAAAGGTCCTTATTTATTGCTATATTTGTAGTCTATTATTTATTACTATTATTATAATAATATTTTATTGCTTCCCTATAACAAACATGAGTGTCTGTAAGTCATCTCAAAATCTAACTGTGCTCAGTTTTTTTCATATATATTGTTTTCTTTTGAATCAGTAGATTGATGTAACCAGACTTTAAAAAAGAAGTCAAAAAAGCTTTTTAATGATGATTTTTCCCCATTCTGCCTCTTGGCACACTTAAATACACCAAGTTCTATAACACCTATAATCAAAACAGTAGTAGTCTCTACTTACATCTTGCATAATGCAAATGAAAAATGAAGATGTATAAACAAAAAGGGACACAAGTAATTATAAAGCTACTTACTAACCTTCCTTATTTTGTGATTTCAGGAGGCATAAGAATAATAAGAATGGATAGAAATTGTAAAATTGACTTTATTGTTTCTACATTTCATATAACTTTATGAAGCTGCATTGCCTTATACACAAATGGTTGAAAATAATAATAATATACAAAACAAAGCAACACTAAAATAAACGGATCTTTAAATAAAGAATTGCATAGATAAATGCTGAGCATAATCTTTTAGAACTAGGATAAAACTCATAACAACATTCACCCCTCTTTTATTGCCTTCTGGCTATTTATCTTATTTAATGTGGGTAGCTGTCTTTGTTACTGTATAAACAAACTGGGATTCGTATATGGGTTAGGGGTACTACACAAAAATGAGATTTTAGAATGGAATTTTACATCCCTTGTTTGGAGAGGGAGAGGACTGAAGGATCACAGGTAAATCAAAATTGTCATTCCAGCCATACTCAAGCCAAATCTGATGTTTCTGCTAGAGTTTTTGTGCTGATTCAAGATGATTAAGCAAAAAACACGATAAATCTGGCCCTGGCATAAATACTAAAGACTGCCAAATGTGTGCAGGGAAGAGACATCCTGACTCCATCCCGTTTCCTTGTGCAGCTGGCACTTTACTAACAG
This sequence comes from Phaethon lepturus, assembly GCF_000687285.1. Classification (NCBI taxonomy): domain Eukaryota; kingdom Metazoa; phylum Chordata; class Aves; order Phaethontiformes; family Phaethontidae; genus Phaethon; species Phaethon lepturus. Next base: position 7,947 of record NW_010555503.1, read on the forward strand.
GTTTGGCTGAAGCCAGTTCTGTGTACCCTCTCCACGGGCTGCTGGCGCTGCAAAGGGTCTCCTTCTCCTCTCTCAGGAACACTAGTTCAAAGTGACGGAAAGGTGCCAAGGGCTTGGACTAGCCTAAGATTTTGTATTTACTTTGAAAAAGTGCAAGAGATCTTGGAAAATGTGAAATCTCAGTGGTTTCAAGAATAGTACGATCTCACTGCTGCGACCCACACATGCTGGTGGTAGCACAGGCTGTAAGAGAGCCAATCAGTCCCAAGCAACATGATCATTCATGGATGATTTTAGCAAACCTTCACATTCCTTTCAAAACAAATTGTTAAAATAGCAAGTTTCCTTGTGCTCATAAGAATTAATGTTAGTTGCCTGTTTGCATGTCAGTCAGCAGCTTAGTGGACGTGTCTATTTTGGAAACGAGCTCCTTGACCCCATAATTTAGGCTTCTTCTCCAGGAGATCCAGAGCAGAACACACCACCTGTGGTAATAGAAAATAGAAATGGCTTTATTCAGAACGGAGGCAGATCACCAAAGGAGGGTAAATATGGACACATCCTGTGAGATGGCAAAAGGAACAGAGTTAAGAAGTTCCAGGACGGTGGCTGGGAGCAGTTTGGGAGGGAGTATGATAGAGGAATTGGTTGCGCTTTGGCAGTAAGGGAGCCCGGAACGGCGTCCCATGGCCGGCATTTCCTGCTCTGGCTCTGTTTGTGTTACTTTTATTTCACTTCTGCTTTCTTCTTTCTGCCTTGTCTTGGTATAAAAGAGAAGGAACTACAAAACCATGAATTTTCTACAGAACCCAATCCCCTTTAAAAAAAGTGAGGTCATGGTACACCCATCTATCTTAAGGGTTTGAGTTTTTTCTTTGACTCCCTATACAGACAAAAAACCCAACCCCTGAGGTGCTGCCCAGCCCACTGCCCACCCAGCTGCCTGCCTGCCCTCTGGGCACCACAGCGGTGCTTCAAAAGCCGCAGTGCTTCACTGGTGAGAAACCACATTAGCCCCCCTTTTTTTGCTTAGAACAATATTAAAAAATAAATTAACCTTTATATTTATTTTATTGACAGTTAAACTTTATCTGTAATACTCCATTATCGCCTTTTTTCTTTCTTTTTATTTTTATTTACTCGTTTAACTAACTGCCCGTTGTCAAGCACAATCCTCAACTGTTAAGCTGGAGCTCTACTTGTGCTGGTTCTGTTTTTATTAATTTACCTGTATTTTGATTCTGCAGTTATGGATTCAATGATTACATTAGGCAGAGTCTAATGTAAATGTAGACATGTAAAGGTCTAGAGTTTTATGTCTAATCTTATCTTATCTTAGGCTTATTTTGATGAAAAATATCCCACTGCTTACCAGCATTATAAATACAGCTCATAAAAAGTATTTACTTCTGAATCCTGCTGTGCTACACAAGAAAAGTCAAAGTTTTTTCCATAGTTTTAACAAGGAGTTGCCATGTACACAAGTTTCATCAGTGAAAATCACAGTCTTCATTTTTATGAACCACTTTTATTGAACTCATTTGTAATGCCTATAGCTATGAAGAAATAAATCGTCTTTAGACTGTTGGTCAGATAAAGTATTTGCAAGGATTCTCTGAAATCGAAATAGCACTCCCTGAAGTTTGTGGTACTGGTAAAACTTTCACAGTCATAATTTTCATAATTAAAATGAGCTATTTCATGTTAATTAAGTCTGACATGTCCCTCCAGCTGAATTAAAGGGAAACTTTATGAAACAAGCTTCTGGACTCCTCTGTCTCTTTTGAATAATACAGCAAATGCTTTTCCATTCCCTCACCATCAGGTAACAGAAACGCGGACTGGTCCTCTCGGCTGCAGTAACTATGACAACCTAGATTCTGTCAGCTCTGTTCTGGTTCAGAGTCCTGAAAATAAGATTCAGTTGCAAGGTATGTAGGTGCAATTTCATTAATTTGTTTCGGAACAGGATGACATTTATCACACTATTTGTTTTTCTTTCTTCCACCTCATAAAAGGTCATTTTCCTAATTTTTTTTCTGTGTGCAATAAGTACATTCTAGGCAAACTGAAGGAAATGTCAGTAACTCATGTTGCCTTTGAAATGGAAACAATTTCTGTACACATCAGAAAATAATTTGAATAATGCTGTTAACATTTTACAGCCCTATTTAGCAGCCACTTGCACACCTTTTAAACAGCCTGAATTCACACAGATTCCACCAAGCAGGGAATGACATTTAGCGTGCTAAGCCTGCTTTGCGCACACTGTGTAGTAGCTTATACCTCATGCAGCCGTTCCACTGAAATGAATGGAGTCACCGGAGGAGCAGGATATAGATTTTCAAAGACTCTAAATAATGAAGAATCCAAAGGCTCCTCTTGGGAATTTTAAGAGAACTTGGAGTGTTACTCATTAGAAAAATCTCACTCATTAGAAAACTAATAATGATTATGTATTAAAAAAAAGAAAAAGAAAAAAAGAAAGAGAAAGGGAATGGGAACAGGAACGGAAAAGGAAAAGAAAAAGGAAAAGAGGAAAAGGAAAAGGGGAAAAGGAAAAAAGGAAAAGGAAACTGAAAATAGGAAAAGGAAAAGGAAAAGAGGAAAAGGAAAAGAGGAAAAGGAAAAGGAAAAGGAAAAGGAAAAGGAAAAGGAAAAGGAAAAGGAAAAGGAAAAGGAAAAGGAAAAGGAAAGGGAAAAGGAGAAAAGGAGAGAAGGAGAAAAGGAGAGAAGGAGAGAAGGAGAAGGAGAAGGAGAAGGAGAAGGAGAAGGAGAAGGAAAAGGAGAAGGAGAAGGAGAAGGAGAAGGAGAAGGAGAAGGAGAAGGAGAAGGAGAAGGAGAAGGAGAAGGAGAAGGAAAAGGAGAAGGAGAAGGAGAAGGAAAAGGAAAAGGAGAAGGAAAAGGAAAAGGAGAAGGAAAAGGAAAAGGAGAAGGAGAAGGAAAAGGAAAAGGAGAAGGAGAAGGAGAAGGAGAAGGAGAAGGAGAAGGAGAAGGAGAAGGAGAAGGAGAAGGAGAAGGAGAAGGAGAAGGAGAAGGAGAAGGAAAAGGAGAAGGAGAAGGAGAAGGAGAAGGAGAAGGAGAAGGAAAAGGAAAAGGAAAAGGAAAAGGAAAAGGAAAAGGAAAAGGAAAAGGAAAAGGAAAAGGAAAAGGAAGGAAAGAGACATTATTTCTAATGCATTTATTGTTAATTCCAGTAGATTGATTTGCCAACCTGCACGTTTTATACATGAACATTTTTGAAAAGTCGCCCTCTAGGGTATTAGCCCCTTAATAATTGGGTTTTTTCTGTTACACAGATGTAGCATGAACAACTTACTACCATGAAAACAGGCTAAATTCTCTTTTATGTACTTATGTATAACTCTGTGTACATAAAATGAGAGAATAATACAGATCTTAATTTGCAGTTACATATAGCTATACAATTATTTCCAGTTTTAAAAATTCTCTATATTGATTCACAAATAAGCTGGACATATAGTGTGAAGTTGTTGCTGATTATTAAGAATGTCTATCAGGGGAAGATGATCTTCCTGTTTAAAAAAACCATGTGGGTTTTTTTCCCTTTCCTTTCTCTCTCCCCAGAATAGGTTAAAAGCCATAAAATCATACAGTAATTTCAGAGACAGTATACATACTTTTAAAAAGAACTTGTCATTTCCACTGGGATGCAATGAAATGTTTCCAGAAATAATTTGCAATTTTTAATGATCTCCAGCATATACATAATGTCTGTCAGTTGAAATTTGGAAAGTAATCAAAACAGTGGTTTGACACATGCCATTGGATTGTCATTATGAGAAATACATTATCAGAACTGCATAAATGATTTCATACTTATTCTGGAAGAATTGAACAAGACTCATGTTTGTTTATCTGGGTTTTCTTTTCCTTTCACAATTTCAAGGCTTTTCACAAGTATACAAGTACATTGAGAAGCTTAGTCAGGTAATAACCGAGTTTTACAAATTTTGACACGAGGTACAAGAAAGCACAGACGGACCTGATTTTAGCAATTGTGATATGACTTCTGATGGGGAAGGGTTATGAAATTACTGCTACAGCCATTATTTTTATGTACCTAAAAATAAGGGAAAAATCTTTATTAAATTGTCCAAGTGCCTATGTAGAAGAAAACTACATCACAAATAGCCAATCCATATGCTGAGAAATTATTTGGCCCACAAATAAGCTCCACTGGTTCCAGAGAGATTATTTTTGCCAAAGAAAGTAACAACAAATAATAAATAAAATTTTATAATGTAACTTGCAGTGGATTTTTGATTGGTTGATTACTAATGTAGCTAGAGCAATTGATAGCTGGTTAGTGAAGAGGCTTCTATATAAAATATTAATTCCCACCATTGCCATCATGTGAACAATGGCCAAATTTTTCAGATGAGTAAGTCTAAATTTCAGATCATAAATATTCTGAATTTTTGATTCACCCACTCTGTGGCTCTGATATAACAAGGTGACATGCTTTTGCAAGGCTTCTGCATGCCATGGCAGGGTAAAGTGTGAAAACACCTTGCAAAAGGATTTGCAACATAGCAGGATTTTTTTGAAATAACATGGGAGCTAGACTTTGCACCCTTTCTCCACGCTAAACCTTTAGTCGATTTAAGAATTATTTATCTTTCTCAAGGTTTTATAGCCCTACGTGTCATATCCATTTGACTGTCCCTTAGCAATTTAATACCAATGTTAGAAGAAATTAAATATGAGACAAATTTTATTTTTCTAAAATTTCCTCCAACTGAATTTCTCCCATTCTTCTTAGTTTGTCTCTACAGAATCATGAAGAGATAACTAGAGTAATTTAGCCAAGCTATACCTTGTTGTGCCAAAAGCAACATGGAAAACAAGTCCAAAACAGAGTGGAAACGTTTACCTTCACACCTCATTTTCTGATTGTACTGTCTCTTTACTCTGTCTTTCAGGGCTGCTTTCCTTTCATCAGCACTCTCAAAATTTGCATTAGCTGCTAGAGATTATAATTATAACATACCAAGATTATAATTCAGTTGCATGCTTCCCTACTGCAAAGATCTTACTGCTCAGGCTGTTCATCCAGCAATTCTTTCCAAGGAGAAGTTGATGTAATCCTTTCTTTTTGTTTTTGACAATTCCCCTAGAAAGAAATTACACTAGTAATCTGAGGAACACAGGTTACCAGTTAACAGAATGGATGTTCCATACTGAGATGGAAATGTGAGGAGTATATCTGAAATTAATTCCTAAGAAAGTAGGAATTCATTTTTAATTTAATTTAATTATTTTAATTAAGTGACATAGTACAAATGCTAGACAGATGTGTAAATTGTCCTAAAAAAGCCATATAGTTTCCTTTTTCTTTTTTTTTTTTTTTTTTTTTTTTTTTTTTGTTTATTTGCTTGCTTGTTTATTTGTTACGTAGGTTGGGGAAGCTGCTTGACTCAAGCATTCCTTTGCATTTAATAACATAATACTGACTCCATTTCCTTCAGGCCTTCAGGTCATCCTGCCTGAGTATCTGCAAGAACTTTTTGTCCAGGCAGCTCTCAGCTATATTGCCTGCAATTCAGAGGGGGAGTTCATCTGCAAGGACAATGACTGCTGGTGTCAGTGTGGTCCCAAATTCCCAGAGTGCAACTGTCCCTACATGGACATTCAAGCCATGGAAGAAAATCTGCTCCGCATAAGTGAGACTTGGAATGCATACAACAGCGAATTTGAAGAATCTGGTGAGCTGTTTTATAAAATGTTTGTCTGTTTGGCTGTATCTCACAAAAAATATTTATAAAACAAACTCCATCTGAAATCTCCAGAATGGTTCCTACATCTAAAGCTAAACGTACTGAAATGCATCCTGGATGTGAGTCTCAATTATTCTATCTTGCTGATAGGAAGTGGTGTCCTCACCTCGTGGTGATCAGCAGTCTGTGTAATTACACTAGGGTTGAGGCTGCTGTGTTTGAGTGTTCATCTGCTATACTTTGTGGAATCCAGGGCTGTGAGGACTTGGTCCCTCTTGGATCAGAATTGTACTGGAGGAGGCAGAAAACAGAACAAATGAGCAACAAAGTCAGTTCATACGCTTTATATGGGTATTCTGCATTTTTGTTCTGTAATGCGGCTGAAATAGCTGCTTCATTTCACAGCCATTTTTCAGTGCTGGGTCAAAGTTTGTCCTGTACTTCCCCTTTATCCTGTCCCTCCAACGACACCATGAAGCTGACATGGAGACCATAGCCAGCCCTTGATTTATTAAGTAGTTAATAGTTCATCCCATCATAGTTGGCAACTTCTTCGTATGATTTCTGTTTAAACTGGACCCATCCATGTTGCCTCTACAACATGTTTGTGTCACTTTGGTTTCCTCTAAAGCATTGAGGTTTGTCTCATACATCGTTTCACCTGTCCCGATCATCAGAAATTCCAGTTCCATAGAGAATGGGAACTGCCATTAAAATCAACTTCCGAACAACTCTTTTCACAACTCGCTCACTCGGTGATATCAGTAACAGCTGTCTAGCCAGATGGTGGGAAAAGTAAGGAGAGCTCAGCAGACCTGGGAAAAATCACCAAGGAAAAAAAAAAGGAGATAAGGAAGAAGCAGAAAAAAGCGAAAATTTCCATTTTTAATGAGTTGTGTTGGAGAAAGAGAATGAGTCAGTAGAAGAAAGGGGGAAGAAGGCTATTCAGTGGTCATAGGAAGAGTGTGGGAGAGAAGAATTATCAGTACAATACTTAACTGTGAACAGTACATTGTATACATTCATTTTTGTATTTGTTGTTTTATTGTTAAAGACTGATTTCTCAATTCAAGGTTGAGAATTTCTAAAGACCCTATATGAATTAAAATTTCAGTTGTTGTAACTTTTAGTGACACCTGATGCCTGAATCTGAGCCTATTTGGAAGATCTCAGGCCCTTTTCGCAGCCCTGGTCTCATTCTTACCATGAGGACACCAGAACTTACAATATTTCTCCTTGGAGGATCACAGACTTCTCTGAATATAAAAGGACGAATTTATGTTTGATTTTTATGTATGTAAAAATGCATTTTCCCAATGACTATTTTGACACCTTTAAGCATTTATGGAGTCATGCTATCATTTACTACTTTGCAAACTAGATCAAATGTATAGGCTCTATAGAAAGCCACAGTTTTGTTTACCATATTTTGTCCTCTTTGAATGGAACATGATCCTGTTCAGTGCCAGAAGAATGTCGTTGGATGGCACCTACTTAACAGAAATTTTAGTTAAGCTGAAAGAGCACACATATCTGAATCTGTGGAGGATTCTTATAGCAAACTGTATAAGGGCATTAAATTGCTTATGAGTTTGAGTAGTTGTCAGCTACGTGTAAAGTCCTATGTACAGGATTGAGACATGAATGTCAGAGGAAAATGGATAAGAGTTAAATTTTGTGCTTTTAAAAAATGATCTTTAGCTATGCTGTGTGAATCACTAAAATGGAAACTTCACATACATCTGTCAATTAGGTAATTGCTAGTAGGTGTGGTTACTAAAAAATGTGAAATATAGATTATTAACATCATTAAGACATATGCCACACCCACTCTTTAGCCCTTGAGTTATGTAAATAATTTTTAATCTAATAAATATACAAAGCATGACTTCCGCATCTCACAGGTAGCTTAGAAAATCTCTGCTTTTAATTTATAAACTCTTTTGCATAAAGATGCTCATGGAAAGATGAGATAGGTAACCTTGTATGTGTATGGGTCTGTACTTTGTTGAAAAAAAGTCGGCATGTGAACTTTTGATAGATAGCTTAGTCATTGCCCATTCAACCTCCCTATATAAATCATATATTACCATCTCAACAGCTCTTCCAGTACTGTCACACATGGTCTGTAAGTATTTCTAGCCACAGTGATTACTGAGATATATTCTGAACAAATTAAATCATGTGCAACATTTAAACTATGAAAAACACTATTAACTATCAGCATGATCTGATTCCTGTTAGTAGCGTGTTCTGAGAACAAAAGTGCCCAATAAAGGGCACATGTTTTAAGTAGATATTTTATAAATTTGATGTGGGATATATTTCTTCTTCTAAGTTGGTGGAAGTCAGCTTTTGAGACAAGAGTATGTTGTTTTATTCTAATCAATTTATAATAAAAATAAATTAGCTAGAAAAAAGTAGGGTGAAAGAGACCGGACTATTTAGTAACTTAGAGTCTGATTGGACAGGGGACAGGATAATCCAGAGCACTAACTACTGGCCCATATAGTCTACTATTAACTGCACAGGAATGAATAAATGAATTCCATTCTTTGACACTATGATCTCCAGATTCAAATAAAGTTAAATACAAATATATTAATTTTCTAACTTTTCTGCCTTCCAAACCTTTCCTTACCTTACATATAAAAAATTAGTCCTCTGAATCCAGAAACAAATTTTGTGCCCTAATACAGACCTGTAAAACTTACTGGGTTCACTTGAGGTAATGCACATTATTTGTGGACAGAATTTAGCTTAAAGAGGAAGAAGTAAATACTCTGTTTAAGTTGGTTAGTTTACTGTTGGTGTTATCTCTCCTTCTGTCTGTTCAAGATAAAACAACCGAGGAATAGATTTTTTAAAATAAAAAAAAATGGCAGTTCTGCAGTGCCTAAATCCCACCTGAAATCAATGGGTAGCTAAATTTAGCTTGCATCTTTGAATCTCTACATCTGAAATTCCAGAAATAAAGAAAAGAAAAAAAAAAGCAACAGGACTGTTTTCTCTACAGCCTGCTGCTCTCTTCCAAATTAGACAGTTTACATTATTGTTTTACCTTTTTAAATCATGAGATGTGAAACAATGATGTGTGTACCTAGTTAAAAGTCAAAGGTGTTGAACACTACAATTACAGCTGCAAAAAGGTAGTAATTTAGTATGAGTACTCCATGCATACCTGTCAAACCGCAACGAGTAATCATGTTAGATGAATGTAATGTTGGGTGAAATGAAAGCATGTACCACATCAGGAACCTCATGAAGTTCAACAAGGAGAATTCCAAAGCCTTGCACCTGGGGAGTCCTGCACCAGGCACCAGGACATGCTGGGGGGTCACTGCTGGCTGGAACTGGAACTGTGCCAGCTTGGCACAAAAGGACCTGGAGGTCCTGGTGGACACCAATTTGAGGATGAGCCAGCAAAGTGCCATTGCAGCAAAGGCAGATGATGGTGACCTGGGCTACGTTAGGAGGAGTATTACCAGCAGATCAAGTGAGAGGATCCTTTCCCTCTCTTCAGCACTGCTGAGACCACACCTGGAGTGCTGTGTCCAGGTCTGGGCTCCTCAGTACAAGAGGCACATGGACATGTGTCACATTGGAGAGAGTCCTTGATATATGATGAAGGGTCTGGAGCATCTCTCTTATGAGGAAAGGCCAAGAGAGCTGGGACTGTTCAGCCTGGAGAAGAGAAGGCTCAGGGGGATCTTACCAATGTAGATGAATACCTGAAGGGAGGGTGTGAAGAAGATGGAGCCAGGCTCTTTTCAGTGGTGCTCAGTGACTGTACCAGAGGCAATGGGCACAAACCGAAACACAGGAGATTCCCTCTGAACATCAGGAAACATTTTTTCACTGTGAGGTGAGCTGAAAGCACATGTGACTGAGAACAGGCACAGGTTTTCCACAGAGGTTGTGGAGTCTTCCTCCTTGGAGATATTCAAAAGCTGACTGGCCATGGTCCTGGGAAACTGGGTGTAGGTGGCCAGAGGTCCTTTCCCACCTCAGCCATTCTGTTACTCTGTGATTAAAGATTTTTCCTGGTTTTCACATAGGAATACTCTGGTCTACAATTTGGGTTTGCTGGTAGTGACAATTCTCTTCTGAGCATCTATGATTATTATATCGATTAGATGACCAAACATACTCCAGTTCAGAATTCACTGAGGCTCCTTTTAACTACCCAACTCTCATTTTTGAGGACATGGAGCAGCATGTTATTTATCTCTCAGTAAATTTGGCTGCCTTTTTTATCTCTCTAGCTGCCCTCCAGCAATACATACTTGATCACTATTAGCTCAATGAGCTTCATATAACCTCTCAATATCAGGGTATGTATTAAGTTCTCAAAGAAATTACAAGAGTTACTTTAAATTGTTTACCATGAACCATCTGTTTATTCTTTATCATATCTTGTGGCCTCCAGACTCGGCTAGTATCCTTGTAAATGAGCAGCTGTTTCCTTATAAAAAATCCATACTAAAGCTGTTCAACCCTTATTAACAAATTTCATTAGTTTCTTGAGGCTTTTGGCTGAATTAGTGTGTAAGCAAAGTTCTCTCTGAGAACATCATTCCCAGAAGCTGTGTTCTTACCATCTAACATGTGGCCTAAAAATATCACCTCTAATGGAATCAAGCAGTGTTTCATTTACCCGTTCTTAATGTGCATGACACTAACCTTTCACAGCAATTTGGAGCCTAAAAGGACAACTAGATTATCTAGCTGACCTGCTGTTGTCACAAGCCACTAAGTTTTACTGGGATTCCAGAATATGGAGTCCACCTACATTAATTAGATTAAAGCACTGCGATCTTCACTAGGATGCCTGTAGCTCTCCACACTTTTTCAATGTGATGGTGTTTTAATATTGACAATTTTCCCATACCCCTTCTGCCCCTAATACTAAGAGCATATATTTGTCCAGCTCCTCCTCCTACCTCACTCTGTCAGTAAACTTTATCTTTCCATTTCAGGAAAAAGCTTTGACTGAAGCACTCAAGTGCTAATTAGTTTCACACAGGAAAGGTCATCAAAAGATTCCTTGAAAAAATTCTCAACTTTTTGAAGCACGGAGGACTTTCACAGCTTATGGTTACAGCAGTGTTGAAGATGGTGTTAGTGAATATGTTGTCTTGTTACACATCACAGATTTTGGAATTTTTTGGGACTTTCCTGGCAAGACTTAATGTAAAAAGGAACAAATTCTAACATGCAACTCTGTTAATGACTGACTGGTAATTTACCATTTTACAGAGATTATGACCCATTGCTCTAAAACACATGAAAGGCATGAAGACCCATAGAAACATCCACACTCTCTGGATTCTGGCAGCAAGGTTAAGAATACGGTCATGCATTGTCTGTACCATAATCTTGGTGTGGTTGGCTGCTGACTGCCTTTGGAAATATGTCCACTTCATTTAAACAATTTAAATGACAACAATTTTCTTTTAATGGTGGTCTGCTCAGTGACATCTAAAAGAAATTTGTAGCAGTCCATGTTGCAACTTAGTTTCAGTTTTGAAATTAAAAAGGTTATCAAAATAAATAAGGACATGGATGATGGGGTTCCTAAACAACAGAAGATGTTAAAAGTGTATTTTCATAATTTCTTTTTTTATCACTAACATTTATGAGACCTCCTGGAAATGTGAAAGTAAAATCTCCCATCCAAGCATTTATTTTCACATAGCTCACATGCAATGGCAGCTTGCTGCCTTGTCTTTGCATATTTCCCAAGTGCTGAGCAGTTGGGTTTTTTTTCCCTTGAAGGCTACAAAACCTTTTTTGGAGCATTTCCTTGAAAGACATGGGATGAGGAGATGTGCAACAAATATTATGAGGTATATTTTCAAAGTAGCTTTGAAATTGAAAACTTACTCTTTCAAACATTTAGTTTAAATACAAAATACTATGGCATGAAATAGCCCACCTACAACAAACCGGACAGAAATGTTACTGTCACAGTTGGGCTTAAAAGTGATTCAGAGAAGCGCTGAAATATGTGCTTTTTAAAATCATTTGTAGTCTATTAACTTCATAGATTTGACTTGTGTGCTTAAATGTTCAGCATCAGCTTAAAGAGATCAGAGCCAGAGTTATCTAGGACCTTGAAGAACTGGGCCCACTGAACGCAAAAACCATTTATGCTACCAGACATGTGGCTTCACAGGAGTAATTAAAGATCAAAAGTAATCCTGTAAATATTTTGAAGTGTATCCTTCTACAGCTTTAAAAGACAAACTACTCTTCTCAAAATGTGGAGTTTGATTTTTTCAATCATTTCTGTATCTGCTTTATAAAGATATTTCAAAAGGTAAATTTCAGTGTCACAGTGCAAGTGGTGTAAGTACAGCAAATTGATATTAACTTTCACATTAATATTTACTGAAACTATTTTTCATTGTGCATCTCTCCTCTGTCATTGCTTTGTTGAAAAGTACTAGCTAAAGTGAATTGCTGTTGCAAGCTATTTCTTCTTAAAATCCTGGATTCACTGGAATTGGACTTCATGCCTATATGCAATTCATAATTCCCTAATAACTCCAGGATGTCTAGCTATTGAGCATTGGTTACCCTTTACATGTACTGACTTAAAATAATCTGAAAAAATCCACAGTTTTGAAAAGTTCACCTAGAAATTAGATGTGAATCCTCAGTTAATATATAGCACTACATAGAAAGTTACCTAACTTTTCTTGTTTTCATCAGTATAGATTGCTTTTGAGACTTTAGAGTCCTGCTTCCTCAGTTCAATTATATTTTTCCATTTCTTTACAATGATTGAATTAATGACGTTCCCAAAATCCCTTGTATAAAAGAATGGAATTTAAAGAGTTGAAGAAAGCAGGTTCTAATAGAGGAGGTGATAAGCTTGTTACAGAGTTAAGTTTCAGTAATACTGAAGATGAGGAAGTTCAGGAATCCCATTCTTTTTTTGGGGGGTAGCATTTACACCTCATATAATTACTTTTATGTCAAATCTACAGAAAATAATAGGAGAGATCATCTCCACCACTCCATAATCTTCAGTGAGATTTAGAGAATTATCCATTTAATAGTGTCATGAAATTATATCTTCATCTTCAAAATTGCAAAATGCCATAGTAGTGGAAAACCACCATATTTTGATGATATACTTTCTGAACTGTTTCCCTTCTCCTTGAGTTCATATATTCCTATATGAAATATGAGCATACTGTGAAATGTCATCTTTGAAACAAGAAAGGCTCTTTCCGCTAAGCACATATACTTCCCAGAGCTGCAAATCTTTTTTATTAAATCAAGCACAACAGAAGCCCAAAGCTGGTCTTGGAAAAAGTGAAAAATCAGTCTTCTCTCACTCTTGAAATTAATTTAGACCTTAATCAACTGAAACTCTTATGTAAACTTGGCCAATATTTTTACTATTGAATACTACTAAAAGACAGAATATATTTCAACTCACACTTTGAATTTTGGGATTGGTGGCAATCTTGTTGTATAGACATCTAAGTCGTCTGATTCATGTCTTCTCAAAATATTGCTCAATCCTTTGTGGTCACACTACAGGTCTTTATAAAATAGCTCTGTGTGTTGACTCCAGGTTTCAAATCTGTTCTACTGTTTCTTGTGAAGGATGAAGATCCTTACCCTCACAGTAAAGGTGGTTTCCAATACCCAGGCTGCAAACCATGCTAAAGTACAGTAAAATCAAGACTGGAAATTACAATTCGAACTGACGTGGAAGTGCAGATGCTCAGGGCATAATTACACTCTCTGCTAGCTTTATGAATTTGCTACAGATGGGCAGCACTGCCTTTATGATTATTGAGGCTGTAAAGAAGCTGTAAAGGAGGAATTCCAAGATTGTTCCAAAGTCAGAGACTGGGTACAACAGTCACATGGTCAGTCAATACATACATCCATAGCAAGTGACCATATTTGGTCTCAAAACCTACACAAATCTTGTAGTACTTCTCAGGAAAGAGAATTTTACAGTCATCATTCTTGCATGTAAAGACTCTCAGATGCTGAGCACATAGTAATACATCTCTTGAGTTTTTGTCTTTCATTCAATTTGAGTAACAGTTAAAAAATGGCAGACGTAACCAGAGTCATCAATCAGACTTATTTAATTTGTTAAAAACAATGTATGCTTAAATAAAGCGGACATAAAACCAGTCAGTTAAACAAAATGTAAAGTTAAAGATTTAACTTAGATTTAAACAGATTAAATCTAAAGTTAAAATAAAAATAAATTAAATAATGTAAATAAATTTAAATAGATTGTCCAGTGCTGAAGACAGAAATCTTAGACATCTGGTTGACAGAATGCATTATGATGAGAGCCAATGACAAATCCAAATCTTCAAAATCAGATCTGAATCACAGCATAAGGACACAGGAAACCTGGGGGAAAGAAGTTTACATCATCAGATAGGTACTAGCTTTTTCATCATTTCATACACTGTTGTCAGTTGAAGTTCTGGAATCATCTTAATTATGAATTATATTAATGTCTGCCAGCAGTGCATTAAGGAATGCAACCAGTGTCCTTCATGTGGTTCATTCTTTCTCCTCCTCTCCATCAGACAAGCATTTTAAAACATTGCTGTGATTATAGCGTGTCAGGTTCTTTCTGATTGATGACTCCAGCAAAACTACAGTAAGTCTGCATTCAGTCTGTGATGTTCAACCTTAGCAATCCCTCTATTTAGACAGTGTTTGCCATCCCACTAAGTCACAGATTTTTGCTATTCCTATAGCAAGAATTCTTTCTAGAAACTGCTTTAGCAAAAATGGGCACCATGGGGTTCCTTTTTATTGCCTCTTACTAACTTCAAATCAAAATCACCTAGCTGACGAGTAAAAAGGTAATTTTTCCCAGCTGCCAAGCCTGCAGATTGACTACATATTGTAGACATCAACCTGGGTTCTAGCCTTCTCCCTTCTTACCAACAGTAATGACAACCCTAAGGTCTAAACAGTGCTTTCAATAGCTCTTGTGTAAACTACAGTGACCTTGTTTGAAAATTTTTCAGACTGCCTTTTAATCAATAGGTAAAAATTATCTTGCTGTTTGTAGGGTTCCCTGTGGTCCTTCTATTACAGGAGAAGAAAAAAAAAAAGAAACTGCATTCTAAGATAGACATTTTAAAATATAGTTAATGTATCAAATGTCTCATTTACACTTGTTCCACATTACTAAAAGTAATTGTAAGTAAAAGGGCCCAAGGTAACTACAGGTTTAATTTGGAAATGTCAGTTTAAAAGTAGATGTTGTTATATGTACACTCTGATCAGAAGAAGCTTTTTGCAATTATAATGGAATAAAAGTGCCCAGACTGACTTTCAGACTCTATGTTGAGATTCCAGGTCTTAAACAACATTGCAAGATGACTAACTTTGATTTGGCATCACAAAATGACTGTAAATTTAGAGTCCCACACCGTCATTTGTGGTGAAGGCAGTTTCCACTAGAAGTTCTCTCTTACCACAGTCCAGTGACGTATTACTGCTGTTCTACTTACTGTGTTTCAGTTCAAATGCATGTAGCATAAACTTAAAAATGAAATTTGGAACTAAGACTGAATACTGGAGGATTTCTTCAATTTATAAAATCCACACATTTAAAAAGCTCTCTAATGAGCTTTGTTTTCACTGATTCAGAAGGATAAGAGAATGTAGCTGCCAAAGGGCCCTTGCAAGTTCATTGCACATGGTACACACAAGGCGTGATTGCACAGGTCATTCAGGTAGCACAGTCTGTCTCTCCATTGACCAGAACAGACCGATTGCGATGCAAAGTGAGTCTCATTTGAAATCTTAATTGAAAGACTCCTTGTGAAAAGTCTGAACAGACTCACTGGCAGTTGAAGGTGCTTTTTAATCACCGAGAATAAAGACTTCAATCAATATGGTTCAAACTATTTGCCCCTGAGCAGTAGAACAGTGGTTTTCTTTAAAACGGTGCTTACAGCTTCAGGCTCAAGGCCAAGAAAACTTAGCCCCCTGAGTTCTTAATATAATTATTGTTTTCTCTATTATCTTGCAAGGGTGTTAATTTGCCTCCCAGTAATTACTTCCCTGTGTGGTTGTCAGGAAGTTTAATCAGTAGCGTGAACAGATAGTCCAACTGTCATTGCTTCTGTGACAAATACTCCCCTCCCCACCTCTCCCACCCCTGTGGAGGTGTCAGTGTTTTAATAAAATGAACAGGTGGGATGCGCATAATTTCTTCATAGAGTCAGTGTCTAAATTGTTCATCTCCTACTCCAAAAACGAAGTTACAGCCAATCAGGTCCCATCAATATAGTCGCCCCTGTTCCAAAACTGAGAGCGTTAAATGACCCCTGCTAAAGCAGCACCTGGCAAATCAAATCATTAAAGTTTTACATGGCAATGTATTCTCATACACTTTAAACATTGTGATGACATTGTAATAAGAGGAGGAGCAGAAGGCTTGATCTAATATGATTCTACTTATGTCCACCATGTATGGGACATAATGTAATTCCCTTCAAAGCTAGTGACAAAAAACCTCATTCTTGGTGGAATTCCAATCTGCCTTGGCAGCACTGAACTTTCTTTATTAAGAGGGATGTCACTCTGTGGCCTCTCTTTTCTTCTAGGGCAGTGTTGTCTGTTCTGATTCATAGCTTCTTAAATCTCCTCTTTGGTTATTTACTTCAATGTGTTTTCCAAGAACACTTTTCACTTTCACTCATTCTCTTCCCTGAACTATCCTTCTGTGCTACGTTACATGTTTATTTGCCATATCCTGTTTTCAAACTGCAGGAGTTACCAGCATGAACATGAACAAGTAAGGTAACTTTTGGGGTGACAGAGGTTATGTCTAAATCTACGCATAAGAACTGTATCCTATGCATTTTGTACATTTATAGTGCTGTAGAAAGATAATAGCTAGCACTAGATAGAAATTGGAGCATCCATGTTGCAGGAATACTTGTAAACCATGTTGAAATTATCAAAGTGTTTACAAAAGAATACAAAATAATCCATAAAGAAATTTTGGAGACACTTTTCTTGAAAGTTTACAAAGAATTCCAAGGGACATCCATTTGTAAGATGGTGATACGAGCATTTTTAAAAGAAAGAGTAATGAACCAAAATGACATCTGAAAGAAAAACTGACAGAATGAAGGGAATGTCCTTCATTTGTTGGGATTTACAGAGACAGCTGTTGGAGTCCAGCTTTTTGCTTTCTGAAAAATGAACTTGCTGTCAAGGTTATATTTAGATTAAGAATAAGAAACAAGTCATTTTTTGATTATAGGAATGTGAGTCCTTTCAGCTCACAGCGGAATCTAGGGAGGCTTATTATTTCCTGACTAGTAAAACTTCAGAATTAATCCATGATTTGCAGGATGATATTCTACCTTTACTACCAATTTTGACTCTGTGATTTTTTCCTCTTTATCTGGGCACCAAGAGAGTCCCAAAGCTTGTGAGGGCAGTATCTGTGGTTTCCTGTTTTCCTGTTCCTGTAACAGGTTGACATCACTTGCATTAACTAATATATATATATATATAACATACATATATACATGCCTATATATAGATAAACATATGTAACATGTATGTAAAATCAGTTGTATTGTAACATTTGCACAAGGTTCCTCAGAAACTATATGTTAATGAACGATAAGAGGGTCTCTGTTGCCCACCAATTCCACCTTCACCTGCATTGATACTTAGCCCTGTTCTTTTCTCCGTGCAAAGCCTAGGGTTTGGAGGAGCTTACCCTGCCTCAAAAAAGAAAGCCAACAACACCCCCCCCCCAGACCTACCCCGCTGTAAGAATCATAAAAATTTACTTCCCCTGAGGCTTACAAAGCAGCTAGATGGTACCAGTTCAAATAGCCTGTCCAATATCCAGTATTGAGCTTCTGTCCTCCTCCATAGACAGTCCATATCTTCCAGAGCACATACATTTCTGTTTGTCCTTCAGAAAGTTTAAAGGAGAGTTCATTTGCTCTGGAGAAGCAAATTTTTTAATTATAAGAAGGAATGAATGATTTAGCCTAGATGTGGGGGGAGGGAAAACAAAATTCAGCATTTCTATCTTTTCTGTGAAGAAATAAGGTCGTTTCAAGCTGCAGTCTTGTGTTTCCTTGAATTGGATTATTTTCAAACTTATATTTCTTGGAACACAGCTGTTACTTCTTTGACAAATTAAGTAATGCATCATGAACAACTAAAATTCATTGCAACATAAAAGCAAATGTATGTTCATTTTAGTACTTTGTTTTCTCTGAGCTTTTGAATCATGGTGGGATATTTTAAAAAAAACATATATCTTTTATAAATCTCTTTAATAATATCTACAAAATATCGAGGCAGCACTTTACTGAACAGCAACCGTATCCAGCCATTTGAAATGTGGGTCCTATTGCCTTTTATTCTCTCAGACTACTGGCTTTGTGGTTTGAAGGTTCAATTTACAGCTGACACTGGTATTTGACTTGCTGTCGTATTTATTGCCCTGATTACAATTAAAAGCATTGTTATGGGAAAGGAATGATAATACCATGGTCACATTGTTAGAGTAGAAGGCTTTTCATACACAGTGCAGTTATATAAAACGTGTGATAAACTATTGGGGATTATGAGATTTTTCCTATGAGAACTCTCGCTCCTCACACTAATTGCAGCTACCACAGAGGACTCCCAGGACGATGCACTTGCTTGGAGCCATAAGCAAATTTATTGTTATTATTATTATTTGTAACACATGGCAACAATTAAATTTGGGATCTATTGTGCTAACTGCCTCATAAAGATGTAATAAGAGACAGGCTCTTCTCTGAAGACCTTGCAGTCTAAACAGAAAAGACAGTTGAAGTGTAGTAGAGACAAAGATTTAGCTATAGAATATTACAAAATATTGCGGTAGCTGTTTTGAAAATAACCAGTAATAATAGTTCAATAATTGCAAAATGTTTTTTGACAGAATGCAGTAAAGCGCTTTGACCTTCATTTTGAAATTATTATTCATTTTGTCATTTCTTACTTTATGACTTCTATGTTATAAGATGAAATTAAGGTTGACACAGAAATGTAAGATTTCTGTTCTGTCAAGGTGAAGTATTTTGACTGATTCAAAGCAAAGTAAAACAAGAAAACCTTGAAATATTCCTTTCAGAGGATTTCAGAGAAACATTTGGAGAATTTTAGAGAATTTCAAAAGATTTAGGTTGCATTCTAATTTTGGAATGCTAAAAATCCTTTTACAAAATGGATTTTCTATGCTCTGCACAGTTCTACTTAAGATCTGCCTTTGTTG
The DNA here is from genome assembly GCF_000687285.1 of Phaethon lepturus. Taxonomy (NCBI): domain Eukaryota; kingdom Metazoa; phylum Chordata; class Aves; order Phaethontiformes; family Phaethontidae; genus Phaethon; species Phaethon lepturus. Next base: position 26,982 of record NW_010555503.1, read on the forward strand.
TGAAATGAACAGCTTTAGCAGCTTTCCTTAGATTTTTTTGTGAAATTAATTGGTAGTCGTCTTTCCAGATTCTAACCTATAACAAAAATAAACCAGTATTTATATTAAATAATACGCTTGTTTCCAGAATCAGCAGATAAGGTCAGCACTGAAATGGGCACAGAGGTTTAATCAAATTGGCAGAGCGGGGCTGGATGGCTTGCTTTGCTGCTCTGTGGGTAAATAGGTTGCTGGAGTTACTAGAGATATTTCTTTAGTGTTTTTCAATTAAAGCTTTTGGTTTGAATATTTCTTGTTGTCCCTGACTGTTGCTCGTTTTCCTTATGCAATACTAGCTATTTATTTTGGCTTGCTATTAGAATGAATTGTGCCAAAGGAAGGCTGGAGTCATATTAAAACCAGGTGTAGACGAATGATTAACATAGACAATGAGGCAGGTTATTTTGGAAAAAAAACCCAACACACCTCAACTGAACTAAAACTGCAGCTGAAATTTATAATTTAATGTAAAGTTTCAAGTTAGTTTAGTTTTTCCTCTGACAGGCAAGAATCTGGAAAGGCGTTATTACAGGCACCTGCCTTTGGAACATTATCTCGTGAATCACTCCTCAGAGTGGGAATAGTATTCCCTCCACAAAGCACTGGGGAAGATGAAAAAGAGAAATAGAATCTTCTCTTTGCAGAGCCAAGCTTCTAAACCCTCAGCTGCACGTGATGAGCAGCCAGAGCCTCCAATCCATCAAGTGGCAAATGCAGATTGTCAAGATGGGGGAACAGGAGGCTTGTGACTTCTGGCACCAGGAAGATGGCTCCTTTTCCACCTGTAGATCTGTGACTGACAAAGAGGTTCAGTGTCCGGGGGAACCATTAGAGCTGGCCAAGCCCAGCCCACACGCAGGCATTTAAAAGCAGTGGGTAATGGCATTTGAAGATGGAGGTCTCCCTCCGCCAGCCTGACCTGCTCTCTGGGGAGGTTTTCTGGGGACTTTGATGTGGCAAGTTGAGGAAAGACTGCTGAAGATCATTTAGCTCATCTTAGACTATTAACCCTTGCTGCTTATCCATGTGAGCACCAACAATACTGCCAGAGAAGAGCTGGAGTGTATCAGGAGTGACTACGTGGCTCAGGCCCATGTAGTGTCTTCTTGGTCCTCCTAAGTAAAGGGAAAATCTGTCTTAAGAATATGTAGTGCAGGGTGACAGTAACAAGAGTAATGATGAAACAGGGCAAATGGAAATCCACCTCGTGTATGCCTACTCAAATGTACTTCACCTGTGAAATGAGTAGAATGAACCAGAACTCTGCGTGAGGTCACAGAGTTACAACATTGCTAAGATAGCAGAGTGCCATGGTTTAACCCCAGCAGGCACCACTCACTCTCTCCCCCCTGGTGGGACAAGGGAGAGAATTAGAAGAGTAAAAATGAGAAAATTTGTGGGTTGAGATAAAGACAACTTAATACATAAAACAAAAGTCACGCACACAAACAGAGCAAAACAAGGAATCCATTCACCACTCCCCATGGGCAGGCAGGGGTTCAGCCATCCCCAGGGAAGTGTAGCGGTTACCTGGGAAGACAAACGCTGTAACTCCGAATGTTCCCCCCTTATTCTTCCTCCCCCAGCTTGGTATGCTGAGCGTGTTGTCATACGGTGAGGAATATCCCTTTGGTCAGTTGGGGACAGCTGTCCCAGCTGCATCCCCTCCCAACTTCTTGTGCATGCCCAGCCTGCTCGCTGGTAGAGTGGTGTGGGAAGCAGAAAAGGCCTTGACTGTGTGCAAGCACTGCTCAGCAGTGACTACAACATCCCTGTGTTATCAACACCGTTTTCAGCTCAAATCCAAAACACAGCCTCATACTAGCTACTATGAAGAAAATTAAATCTATCCCAGCCAAAACCAGCACACAGAGACAGGGTGGGACAACTTGCCTGACTGCGATCCTGTGAAGGATGTGTACAAGTTCATCAGGAAAGACAAGCAGGGATGATGAAGAGAGTAGTTGCCCTCTATGTTAAGGAGTAGCTTGGATGTATGGAGCCCTGTTATGGGATGGACAACAGGCATGAGAGCTTGTGGGCCAGAGTCAGAGGAGAGGTCAAGTGTGACATTGCGGTGGGGGTGTGTTACAAACCACTCAATCAACGTGAGGAAGTGGATGAAGCACCTCAAGGATACATCTGGATCACAGATCCTGCTTCTTGTGGGGAACTTTAACCTCTCTGACATGCTGAAAAGCCAACACTGTGGGACATAAACAGTCAAGGAGGTTTTTGGAGGGTGTCAGGAATAACATTTGGTACAGATACTGAATGGATCAACAGGAGTGACACAGAGGCAACATTGGCTGCAGAGGACATGAAATAGTGATGTTCAGGATCTGCAAAGGAATGGATAAGAAGAGCAGCAGAATGTAGACTTGGGATTCACAAAGCAGTCTTCACCTAATTCTGGGAACTGATGGGTGGTATTCCCTCTGAGGCAGCTCTGAAGATGAAGGAACTCTGGAAAGTTGGCCAGGTTCTAAGGAGAGCATCCTCCAAGCGTAAGAATTCTCCATCCTGGTGCTCAGGAAAATACGTAGATATACTGTGGAACCAGCTTTGCTAAATGGGGAACTCATGACAGAGTTCCAAACCAAAGAGGCAGCACACAAGAGGTGCAAACAGGGACAGGTTACCAAGGAAAAATTCAGAAACGCTGGCCAGACATTTAGAGATGGTGACAAGAAAAGCTAGAAACAATGTTTGCAAGGGATGTCCACAGCAACAAGAAAAGCTTCTACAGTTGCCTTAGTGGCAAAAGGTTGTACAAGGAAATGTGAGCCTGCTGCTGAATAAGTTGAGTGATTTAGTGATTTATTTCTTTCAGCATAAACAGATAAGGCAGAAGTATTCAATGCTTTCTTTGCCCTCAATCTTCACCAGCAAATATCACAGGTCCTTGAGCTTAGTAAGGGGATTCAAGGGGGAGAGGAGCTACCAGCAATGAGTAATGGTGGAATCAAACATTATTTGAGAGAACTTGACTCATGATAGTCCGTGGGATTCAACAGATGGTATCTGTGGGTTTTGAGAGCTGGATGATATCCCTGTAAGGCCTCTCTCCTTGTTAGTTTTGAAAGATCATGGAGACTGGGTAACAACTGATGAGAAAGAAAAATATGTCATTCATCAAGAAAGTCTGAAAGGATGATCCAGGGAACTACTGACTGATCAGCTTCACTTTGGTCCATGGTAAAATCATGGATTGAGTCCTCTTGGACCATGTTTCTGGAGATGTATTGGGTTTATGTGGCAAGGTTTTGGTAGAGGGGGGGTTGCAGGGGTGACCTGTTTTGCAGGGGTGACCTGTTTTGAGAAGACACCAGGTGTTGTCCCCATGTCAGGCAGAGCCAGTGGCAGCAGGCTCCAAAACAGACCAACAGCTGCCCAAAGCTGAGCCTATCAGTGACACTGGTGGTGCCTCTGTGATAGCATGTTTAAAAAGGGTAAAAAACACTGCACAACAGCTGTGAGGGGAGGGAGAAAATGTGAGAGAAACAGCCCTGCAGACACCAAAATTGGTGAATAAGGAGGGGGAGGAGGTGCTCCAGGTGCTGGAGTGGAGATTCACCTGCAGCCTGTGGAGAAGACCACGGTGAAGCAGATTGTATGCCTGCAGCCCATGGAGGACCATATTGGAGCAGATACTCGCACTGCAGCCCATGGAGGAGTGCACTCTGCAGCAGGTGGAGACGCACTGAAGGAAGCTGCAGGTGTCTCTGTATAGTGAGAGACAACAGGCATAAACTGAAAAAAGAGAGGTTCAGACTGAGATATGGAGAAACATTTTCTCCATGAGGGCAGCTGAGTCTTGGGTTACCCAGGGAGGTTGTGCTGTTTCCATCCACAGCAATTTCCAAGACATGACTGGACCAAACCCTGAGCAACCTGGTCTGATGTCAGAGATGACCTGTCTGGAGAAAGAGGTTGCCTAGAGACTGCCCCCGTCAAGCCTGGATTAACATCTGATCCTGTCATTATTGTTTAAGAAGGGGCATGGCTGCCCAAAGTAGTAGTGGTCTATAAAAAGTAGTGGTCATTTGCAAGTAATTCTCATTCTAAGAATGAGAGAAGATGAAAGGCAATGTAGAACATGAATCCGTTTCAACCAATTCTGAAATTGTATGAAACACTCTCATTTGTCAGATTACATAACTTTTTGCTCAGACATACAGTATCACTTGTTAAGGACTAGTCGATTTTTGTCAATTTGCCTTAAGCCTACTGTAACATTTTGTTAGGGCCAAACCAGAACAGTTTTCACATGAGGTATTATACACTTCTAGACTGTGATGGCAGAAATTTAATACCTTTAGAGCAAGTTAAGGAGCTTGATAGAAAAAAAGGACGTACGTACAAATGACTGATGCATAGATTTTACAGACAATGCTGAAGTGTCACAAATTCCATCAAACTAATGAAACAAACCGTTTTATTCACTACAAAGTTTGTAAAATAATTTTTATTGCTATTCTTAGATAAATAAGGGAGAAAAATGTTTCATCAAAGCATCATTTAGAGAAATGACAGAACAGTCCATTTCGAGTGCTGTCTAATTGGAGATTTTGACATGATAATATGATGCAAAAAGGGGTTTTGTCCTACAGACGTACTTTTACTGAGCTTCATTAAATGGGAAAACTGCTACAGTCCAAATTCTTATTCATTTTAGAAAATACATGGACTATATATAAGCCTATTGTCAATGGTATGCTTGAGCCAATAAAGGAGTCTTAAACTAGCCAGGCAAAATACTTTTTCAGTTATTTTCAGGCTGCTTTTGCTCAGAAAATATAATTGCTTTTTCCATATTTGAATATTGGTAAAAAAATTAAAATTAAGTTTAGGTTAGACTATGTAATCCACAATTAGACAGGATTATATATTTACTGAAACATTATGTTGTAATTTCCAATTACTAAGGTTTTGATACCATAAGATTAAATTATTGCTTTTTTAGGTAAAAGGGCTTATCACAATATGACATTAAATTAAATGACAGAATAAAACTTGATGGAACGTCAGCTCCCCAGAAACAGACATTTCTAGAGACTGAGAGAAGATGGCTGAAATTCCTTTTAGTTTACTTTGTTGTGAAACAATTTCTTTCTTAACGTATCACTAAATGGAGGTTAGTTTAAATGGAGGTTGGCAAAACTCTGTTTTGCTTTACATTCTCCAATTTCTTTCTTAACGTATCACTAAATGGAGGTTAGTTTAAATGGAGGTTAGCAAAACTCTGTTTTGCTTTACATTCTCCTAAACTGCATGTAGATTGTGCTGTCACTTAATTTCTTCACAAGTACGCATAGACTATCATTCATTTCAGCCATAACACAGAGAACAGAAAAAAAAAAAAAGAAAAAAAGGACTGTGTGTATTTTTTTTCTTTGTTAGAAATCCGTTTGATTTGATCAAATTTGATCCATCAAATTTGATTTTTCCTATTTGCCAGGGGACTCAGGAATTCTGATCTTCTATAAAGTACATTATTGAGACTGCCCTAGACACAAGCTATGGCTTAAAGCAGCTATAGCTTTATCTTCCTGCTCATGTCACCCTGGCTGCAGTAGCTGAGTTCTCTGTCTTTGCATAGAGTGTGTCTTGGGCTGTGAGGAGGAAATATACCCATAGACTAGAAATTTGTTACATTGATAGGGAAATAGTGGCTATATAATTTAAAGGAAAATTTCAGGAATGACAGTTTGAAAGTTCAGTCATGGACTTGCTCTGTTTAGTCTAAAGAAAATAGGAGAAGAAAGTGCAGTGATGTTATGTGCCATGTTAATACTGCTAGCAAGGCGTTGCACAGTCAGATGTTAACCTGTGTTACTGTCACTAACCTAGTGTTCTGAATTCCCAAGCTGGTATAAAACTGTTGACTTCCAAGATGCTTCCAAAGATCCTCCAAAAGGGATCTTAGGAAATAAGCTAACACAAGAAATTTTGATAGCCTAGAAAAGCTCCAAAAAACCACAGCCTCAGCTGAAACGAAGACAGAAGTGCGCCATGGTCTTGCAGGTGTGATAGTCTTGTACAGATCTTGTAATTCAAAATATCAGGGATATGCCAAACATTCATAGCAGAGAAATCAGAGGTCCTATTCTCTTCTGAAACAGAGCAGGCACCTTTTTTCCTTGTAGCAGAGGACTGTCAAATCCTTTGATGAGGCTTACTGCATTTTCCTGGTCTTTGCTAGCGGTGTATGCAGAATGTTAATCATTGTATTCAGAATAACACTGAGAATCCAAGTTATAAGCTAAGTAGCTTTAGGTATTTCTTACAGCCTAAAGATGTCTGATGTCCTCCCGATTTCAGCAATAATGTTTGCTCCCATTGTGATATTTTTCATTTATTCTTTGCCACTGAAATATGGTATGCCATTTCAGTCTCTAGACACTGTTAATACAAAGAAGATTTACCTTGCAGAAAGGAGAAGTGGAAAACAGACGTGACCAGACATAAAATGAAAGTTAAATAAATTGCTTTGGTCAACCACTGCATACTGTTTTACATTTTTCCCCATTATTTGCAATTAGTTAAGAATATGAAAAAATGGTATTGCATGTGATACCCATGTCAAAATAAATGAAGAGGAGCTGAAATCACGTCACATGTCACTTGATACTAGTATCAAGTATCATGTTTTAAAAGTATAAATTCCTACAGCCCCCAGCACTGTAATCCTGGCTGTTAATCCTCAGGAATGACTGGTACAATGTGTTGATTAGAGTGTAATAGTTTAATCATCTCTCAGTGATAGAAGTCCATGTTGCAGTTTCACAGATCATGAAATATGTCTGTTAAAGATATGAGCACATTGTCTTCTTTGCAGAAGGCATTATGTAACCGTGCTCATTTTATCTCTGTCTTTCTTTTACCTGCATTATGGTGCTCACTAGCATGATCATACAGGGCACAGCGACAGTCAAAGATGAAGCTTATTACAGGGAGAAAAAGAAGCTTTTTTTGTATTGGAAATGATTTTCCATTGCAAGTTAAGGAGTGTAAACCCTCCTTATCACTTCTAAACACTGCATCCAATTAGTTGCTAGCTGTAGAGCAATTGTGCAAAGTTGCCATTGTGCAAATGACAGCAAATTGACAACGTTTCTTAAATAAGTTATTACAGCAGTATGAAAACTGAAAAGGTATCTTTTCATATTCTGTCCTCAGGGATTTGGGGTTATTTTTGGGATTTATTTATTTTTGAAACTGTGTTTAAGTAGATATACCAATGTCTCAGAAGAACAGAAGGGAAATGAGAAGTTAGTGATTAAAACAGGTAGTCAGGAATGTGGCTGTTGGATCTGATCCTCCCTGGGTGTATTAGTACACTCCTCTGAGGTCAGTAGAGCTTGGCCGATTTATACAAACTGCAGATTTGTGCTTTGTCAGAGGACATACTTTGTAACAGTTCAGTTAACCTTATTTCTTTTTTTTTCTATTTTTTCCTTTTTTTTTTTTTTTTTACCACCAGTTTGTTAAATTTGCAAATGCGCTCTTTAAGCTTGAACGGCTTTACCAAGCTGACGGGACTGTGCCTCCTTTAGTCAAGCCAGGCGTCACCCTCTCTCACAGGATCTGTGCAAGCCCTGTGGGGAAGCGAGGACTGGGAAGTGTTGTGTGAGGAGACAAGTGACATAATTGTCACTTGGGAAGGAGAAAACAGGGAACTGGGTTTCCCAAAACTACGCTAGGACTCAAAGAGGTACTCATCTGGTAATGTAGAATTTATTAAATACTCATATTAATTCCAATTATTAAGCTACAAACCCAGGAACAGATACTTGCTCTTTTTGGACAGAGGGTAAGAACCAACTTCTTAGGCAAAATTAGGGAAGGGAAAAAGCAAAGGATAAGAGGCTCTGAATACTTGATAAAATAAAGAAACAGTTCCTTTCCTCAGTCCCTTCACTTGTACCCAGGGACAGCAGAGGGACAGCAGTGCTCTCCTCAGGGGGAGAATAGTGGGCAATTAATACCCAAAGAGGAAGACATGAGGAGAAAATGGGTAACATATTGCCAAAGAGCTCCCAGGTGAATTATTAAAACCACTTTATTAAATATGAAATCATCACCTTTGCCCCTTGCCTTTCATATTTTACCTTCCAGAAGACCTTTCAATGTCTTGTGTCTTCTGATGCATCTTCATCCATCACAGAAAATATTATACCAAAATAGGGCTATTCTATTTTATCATGGCCCTGTGTCCCTCAGGATGTGGATGAGAGTCACTCTAGCTCATTTAGAAAAGATCTTTCTACTCTGCCCCTAAAAAAGAAAATATTTTTACCATTTTTGTGTAAAAATGTTGTTAAAAAAGCTAAACTAAAGCTAAAGCTAAAACCAAAACCAAGTGTCTTACGAACAATGACAGTAAGTAACATCTGCTTTCATGTGAGCAGATATTTTCCTCAATCAACCCTATCCCATGAACAAACTAAAATTATAGCACTTTTTAATATTACGACTAACTCGAGTTTTAGAGGGAAGCTACTTCAGTCAGTTGGATCACCGCATTCACACAGTCTGCTGACGTGTAGACTGCTCAAAAGGAGTATCTTGGAGGGTGAAAGCCTAACTGTGGGATAAATGACTTCACTTCAGGAATAAGCTGAAAGAAAAAAATGGATTGTGAAGGGTGGGAGGATAGCAGCAGGCAGGAGGGCAGACAGGAAAATGTACTGATATACGGAAAAAAAGAAAGAAAAAGGATAAACATGTGAATTCAAGTGTGCTACACATTTCCTCATTTTTTCCCCAGTAATTAGAGCCATTTTAAATGGAAGTTTATTTAGGTTCAAAACTTATAAAACAGCTTGTAATTTATCCTATTTATGCAAATAGACTCACTGATTAATATAATTCTGTTGATAAGATTCAGTGTGTGTATCTTACATGGACTGAGCTACCAGAACAAATCACAAAGCATCAGATGTTCACAAGAACAGTGATCCTGTGATTTAAGAACTTCTTTTTACCACTTTAGAGATGGGGACATGAGTCAAAAAGAAGTTATGGGGGACATTTCTGAAGCGTCGAAGTATGGTAAAATGTTTTGAAGAGCTCCATTTCAATTCTAAATACTTTCAAAGGTCTGATCCTTAACGGCTTTTCTCAGTTAAAATAACAAGTCTAAAAGAGAGCTGGCTTCTAAAATCACATTTACTTGCATTTCCTAAGTATTGGAATATACTTCTTTTTAAGACAGTTTCCTGTCTTCTCCAAATGAGTCAATATACATTGATCTTTAAATGCATATTTGCTTTCATATCCTAGATTTGAAGGTAAAAAATTCTGATTCTTATTTAATCTACATATTATCCAGGTTGAGAAAGAATGAAAGTTCTTGTATTTGTTTTAACATTAATTTAAAAATTCCATATATATTGACTTTTGTTGTTTTTATTCCAATATTACCACTAAAAATGTAGTTATCTCTCTACTTTGAAAGAGCTAAAATATTCAATTCTAAAATTGCAAAAATTCAAGTTTAAAAAATTTAGAAATTCAAGAAAAAACAGATTAGAAGTTAATTTTTCCTGCTACAATAGCCATAACTATGTAATTAAAGGCTATTAACTTTTTTTTTCCCCCAGATGAATTCAAGTTATTCATGAAAAGGCTGCCCATGAATTATTTCCTCAACACATCTACTGTAATGCATATGTGGACAATGGATTCCAATTTTCAACGTCGCTATGAGCAACTAGAAAACAGCATGAAGCAACTCTTCCTCAAGGCGCAGAAAACCGTTCACAAGCTCTTTGGCCTTAGTAAGAGATGCCATAAACAGCCACTCATCCACATGCCGAGGCAGAGGTAAGAAAGCCTATGAAAACCTGAGAAACTCAAACTGCCGTCTTGACACCAGAATCGCCTTAAGGGGCACAGGCGTGGGAACGCGTGCAGCATATGGTACATGCCCAGTACACAGTCTTTATATTTGTAGGAGTCGAATGATCCCAGCTTTCAACATTGCTCCATTCATGTTTTCCTAAATATGATGGGAAAGGTCAAAATAAAGCCTGATTTGTATATGACTGTGTATTATGTGGGGCAACTTAAAAATAACATGAGCATACGGATTCATCCCGTTTGGTCTGCCTCTTTTACAGAACTGCCTTTTCAGTGGAGCTTGGCCAGCTGTAACAGTGCCAAATAATTGTATAGCAAATACTGAATACCTTTTCTGAAGCAAGCAAAGCTATTTTAAGAACTTTCCAGGTCATTATACAGTGCATACTACCTACTATTGATTTCTTGTCTCGTTTGTCAGATATGAATTAGGTTTTAAAGGATGCCTAAGGAAAGAAAATAGAAGTGTTTTAGTCCTCCCTAGAAACAGAGAGATCCTGAAAGCTAGCTAGTCAAATCTATATTATCATAAAGTGGTTATAGTTGATTGCTGATCGAAAATTGCTTTATTGAAATTAGTGGAATGACACTAGAGTAAATCTGAAATGAATGAGCTTTTAAGGACATTATTCCTCTGAGTCACCTAGCCCAGTGACTCCTGCATTTAGCACGTAACCCCATCGTTTTTAAAGAAACCTAGTTTAGGTTCAGTGTTCAAGAACCACCACCAAGGGTGCTTTACTCTCCCCTGCTTTCAGCTCTCCTACTGCAGGCTAAGGCTCCATCAATTCCTCTGTGCCTTTTGGTGGCACTTAGCTAACCCTTCCGCTGTTCCTTTCAGAAGCAGAGAGCCACTATGGCTCTCATGCCCCCCTTTTCCTCCATATTTTGCTTTGCTTTGTGATCTGCTAATTGAAACAAATAATGCATTTTTCACTTGTGAGGTCGTTTCATAATTGGAAAACTTTCCACCGTCAAAGGTTTTATAGTCACTGCAGTGCTTCGACACAATTTCCTGTGTTTCTTGGGCATGACCTGGATGAGCATTCTGCCAAAGAGATGATTCACATGAAAGATTTCAGCAGGATTTAAAACACAAGAAACAGAATCCAACCTCATTTTTTCCCCCCCTACCAAAATTTAAAACAATCAGGTCTTCCAAAATAACCACTACAGGGTTTTGAGGCAATCTTTGGTTGCCACCGGTACTGGCAATGATAGAGTACAGATGAACTGAGATATAAAAAGCAAAGATCAGTTGACATGATTGATCAAAACACACCTTTCTTGTTATATGAATGATTTTTTTTTTCAAATGCAGAACTTGTGAGTTCACGGTTTATTTGTTAATCATCAATTTTACTAGCAAAGAGTTTGCCTGTTTCACAGGGACTTGTACTAAACTTTCATAAGTCTGATTTTGCAAGGCATCTCTGAGTTAGGAATATCATAACTTGCCTTTAAGATAAATATGTCCCATTTAAGTGACCGCCTTAAATTTTTTTCTAGTCAATACAGAGGAAGATCGGACATATGATGACATAATGATGATCAATAGATGGTTCAAAGATCAGTGCTAAAAGCAGGTTTGGGAATACTTAGCCAGTAGGATGCATTTGCTAAAAGAGAACATTTTCAAAGGCTGGATTCCATCTGACTATCTGGGAAAATTGCCTTCTGACATCAAGGCTTTTATGGCTGATAAGAAGAGCTTTAAACTGAGAAGTGAGGGGAAAAGGTCAAAAGAAACTGGTTTAATTTCCAAACCTGGTGAAAAAAAACCCTGATAGACCAAGGTACAAGAATGTATAAAGGAATATCAGTGGTCAAAGGATGGATAGTGAGGAGAAAGAAAACGCAGGTATTGAAAGAATAATATTCAGGTACTTCTTGTGGTGAGAGAATACCTAATCCAATCAAGGTACTGAATTTTTCAATACAGAACTGCTAACAGGTAAGCACGCGAATGAATAGTGGGTAATGTGACAGAGAATGAATGCCTGAGTAATGCAATGGAGAAACATGAATTATTGCTTAGGCTGTAAAAACAGACATTTCAGCAGAAAGTGAGTGGAATTACATAACCAAACCAAAGTACTTAAATTCCTTGCGTTTAAGGGAAGACAGAAATAAAAGCAAAAATCACAGTTTCATGTGCCAATGATATATTAGGCTCCAAAGAAACAAGAAGGAATTGGAACAAAATGTAATCTTTTCCAAAGACTTTCCAAACAACTTCTTCAGATTAGTGTTTGGGCTCTGCTATTGATAGTTAAGTGTGAATTTTATTATGGAAAGAGAAATTAGACAGAGTTAATAGAGATATAAATACTTTTTAAAATTGTATTTTATGGGCACTTGTCTTTTCAAATAGAGATCAAAGAGCCAATGCTTCAGTTTTTAATAAATGTCATGATGCTGTCAGTGAGTAAAAACAAAATAACTGTTCTAATGTTAATTTTTCACTGTCTTTCACAAGTCCATAGAGAGACACAGAAAGGATTTTTAAAGGAATATGTCAAAAGTGAGAGCTGGTTTTCTCTTTCATGAGTCTGGGAGGTATGTCCTAAAAGTTCAATATAATTTGTGAAAACTTGCTATGAGACTGAGGGATTTATCTATGTAGTCTGCAAGAAACCATTTTATCACACTTGAAGGAGCTCCTACATACAGTCAAGGTTATATTCATTACTGAAAATACATGTCTCCGGCCTCAAAATTTTGTTACTGAACATTAAAACAAATGGTTGCTTGATTGTTTTCAAATGTGATTGAATTAATCAGTTAGACAGAATTGATTGCAACATTTTCCATATTTCCTGAAGAACCAAGCCTCTTAATAATAAGACTAAATTACACTTATATTTTAATTTTCTAATCCTTGAACCAATATACCATTGAATCCTCTCCTAACATTATTGTTCATAATAGAAAAGAGTCAATTAACTTACAAGTTAAAGAAACTACATTCCCGTGTCTCCTTTTTAAACACAGTTTATATTTGTCAGCTGGAATAATGTATAAATAGTTTTCTTTCAGTCTACACTAGTGATCAGAACAATATCTTATTTACTGCAGTACTTTGGTATACACTGGGGATGGGAACAGGATTACTATTTTTATTTTATTCTGTTCATTGCGAATTTTTTCAAGTTCCAGATGTTCTTCACAGATTTTAAGCTTTCTTTCATTAACATGAAACAAACCATTGATCCTTTCCCTGAAAGTCAAATCATGCCAAGATACATCAAAAGTCCATAGATATCCATTATAAACCGTTATGGTACTGCTGAGTGTAACTTTTCAAACTCACCTGAATTAATCAATATGCTTTCTGTAATCAATGAAGTATTTACTGGTTGTCTGCATTCAAAGAAAAATACCAACTGATAATTCAAAACCAAGAAGGAGCACAGAAATTGCTATCTAGATAATCTGTTCCCATGTTGTATATGGGGATGGAATGATAAAATATACAATTTAAAGACATAAAGAGAAAAACACGGTTTAAAAAAATACACTCTGAGAAAGAAACTTCATGTTCTGTGGAATAACGCTACCAGGTGAGCTACTGCCGCCATGAATTTGAGGCTCTGCTTCTTCAAAAAGCTCAAGTGATTATTGCTAATATGTTCTCATTGCACTGACACAACAGCCTTAAAAACTCACAGTATCATATGCTCTTTCATTGTGTTTACTTGGCCAGAGTCCACTGCATGCAACAATTGTAATTCCACTAGGTGGCCAGCTCTTGCTGCAGTTTTTACACAGGAAGGTTGTCGAAACGCCGCTAGTGGCACAATACATTGTGCTGTGCAGGAATCGGTGGCTGTTGCAAAATGTATATAGGAGGGTTGTTGAAACAGTGCTAGAAGCACAACACATTCTGCTTTGTAGGAATCGAGAAGAGGTGTAAAACCATCTGCCTACCCTAAACTCGTCATGCACATTTCTGTTTTAGGACGATGAGGTGTAAGGAACTATTATTAATCCTTGGAAACAGTTTGCATATGGTATCTGTGTTCTAGCATATCTACTCTGAGAAAAAGGACTGACATAGTCATTAGGATAGTCCAAGCTCTCGATTCCAGCAGCACCTTTCTCAAATGAGGTGAGAAAGTGATGCCCTGTTACAGACAGCAAAGGGCATTCTTCCTCCCAGCTTAGGCTGAGAGTTGTGGCTCACATCTGCACTGAAAGATGAGATCTGTGCATGCATAATCTCATGTTAATGTCACCTTTGGACTGAAACTTCTCATTTTTCAAAGACAAAATGCGTGGAGGGAATACAGAATTATCAATTTTCCTCAATAGGGATGTCCATATCCCTGTGGCTCACATATGGCGACGGGAAGAGGTAAAACAGCAAGCAAAGTTGTGGTTGTACATTTGTCACCGTGTTACGGGGAGGGAAAGTTGTTTTTCTTCTTGTCTTTTTAACGTGACAGTAAGATTTATTTTCAAATGTACTGACTGTGTGCTGAGAAGCTGAAAATCACAGGAACAGAAGTCCTGATCCTACCCATGAATTGCTGTCAGTGAAACACCTGACATGAACCAGAGCTGAGGGTAAGCAGGCACGCACATCCACCCAAATTATGGAATCAAAATGAGAAAACTGGAATATCTATGCTTAAAACCATAAAAGAAATATAAACTGTGGTGGTGGAGAAGGACAATTTCACTTTCTGAAATATTTTTCAATAAGAATGGCAATGATCTCCTGTGATTGGATTTAATATCCAAACACTACTGAAAGACATTGAAGACAGGGAAAAGCTTTAATTTCTTGCTTCAGAAGTGCCAGTTTAGCACTTGATTTTGTTCTTTTCTGTGTCATTCAAATTGGTTCCTTGGCTAATGTTATCCATTTGAGTGAATATGCTCAGTACAGTATAGTACTATATGCACAAACCTTATTTGTATGCAGTTTAAATCACTTTGTAATGAAAAGGCATGACTTGAGGCTAAATTTAACCAGCACAATTTGTGATTTAATAAAGACATCAAAAAAAATATTAAAAAGGGAAACATAATGTAAATACAACTATAAGCCAGTGGAAAAAATTTCATCTTCCTTGGTGAGCAACTTAAGTAAATAAGAATTTTAATTTTAAAAGACCTAGGTACAACACATGTACACAAAAGCATGTGATCATTAAAAAAATGTCAGTATTAGAAATTTTAAAAAGACTGGATGCTTGATATTACCATATAATTTAGAGTGAAGTTGGTGGTTATACCAACAATCTAGCCACATCTTTAAAGGATTTTACTCTGGTAACGTAACCTGAAGGCAAATGTAGACAGAATTACTTAATAACTTTAAAAAAGTATTTTAATTAACATATAAATATCCTTATTTCTGAAGGAAAACCATACACAGCAACCTTATCTTCATAAAGGATTTTTTTTTTTTTTTTTAAGAAACATACTCTGAAGCTAAGGTAGATTTAGGAGTTCATCATCAGAGGCTGTGAATGGCTGCATCAAACAGAAGAATTATTGTTTTCAAAAACAGAATTTATTCTGGAATTTCCCACAGAATGCACCACAGGCAGGTATAAAAGGAGGAAGAGCCATGAATTTGCATTTTCTCATTTTTATTTTCTTTTTGAATGTCATAGAGCAAAAAATTCACATGCCCTAGGAGCACAACCAGGCCTGAATAAAAACACTTCAGAGATGGGTCTTGTGTCTTAGTCTTCTCTTCAGTCCCTATGCAGAAAAAAAAAATTTAAGATATCTGACTTCTCTATGGTATACACAACCCATCAGAATACTGAGGCCTTGAAACCTGTTTTCTTTAGAATGCTTCAGAATGAAGTACACACAAAAAACGATAGTGTAGATTAACCCCATGCCCTCGGGGTGTTACACAGGATTAGTTCCTTACATCCCAAAGTTGGTTATCAACTACTTCAGATTGCTTTGCTGTAAGTATAATTGATTCATGGGTTCAAAATTACCAAGGAATAAAATCTTCCACCAAGCAAGCCACAATATTCGCTACATGGAGGTTTCACAGTGCATCACACAGAGATTTTCTTTCCAAAGCACATTTGTGGCATCGGATGTAAGGGGAAAAATCTAGTTATACATCACTTAGCAGCCTGCTAGAATGAAGGTGAACAGTAAGTCTAGATGAAAATTGTTTTATGGAAAGACAGTGTAAGACAGCCAAAGCTCAGCTGAACGAACTGGGTCTAATGTATATGATGCTTCCAGACAAGAGGTGCTAAACAAACAATATTCTGTCTGGTTTTAGAACATCTTCTCTTTTTAATAGAGTACAACGTAAGATAGAGATGTTTTTAAACAAACGTCATTCCAAGAAAGAACAAACAAAAATGTACTTAGATTGCACATCATTTTGTATTATAAAAAATACCAGAAAATTTTTTTATCTGCTTCCGTTAGGATATTGCATGTGGGAGTTAAAAATGGATTTGAAAGTTTCAATGTAAAGGAACGCCTCTCCAGTGGAAACTTTGATTTGATCTAACACACCAGGTGCACATCCGAAAGTTGCATGCCATAGAAAAGGAAGGCGATAAGATGAAGTATCTGAGATAACATGAAGGTCAGTTTGGCAGTGGTTGCTTTACTAAACTGAATAATAAGTCTGCATCTTTTCTCAAAGGAAATAAAACAATCTGCTTTGAGGTGATACCTTTAATTGGATTGGGGATTGGAGTTATTTAAAACTAACGTGACAGACATAAAAATATGATATACAACCTGCAAATAATAGGTCTGATAACAATGACAAGCCAAGATGAACTCTTGTGTATATGTGTGTTTTCACACATATTTTAATAACTATATACGTACCGGCAGATTGCTCTTCGCATCTGTCCTTGCAATTTGGAGGAGAAGATTTGGTTTTCTAATGTTACAGCACTTCATTACATACTCATAGAGGCTGTTCTTGACCACATATTATACATGAAAATTTTTCGAGCCTCCCCACAACTCCAGTTTTTATTTTTTTGATGAACAGCAACATTAGAACAAATTTCACATATCATAAAGTACTGTCAAACTAGTAGACAGGTCATATTAATGTCAAAGAGCAGAAGTATGCCTGCCTCCATGCTCTGGAAATACCATTCATGCAAAATGTGGAATGAAGTCACATCTCTCATGTCGATGTTTGTTCTTTTAAAGTATGGACTGCTTACCAGTGCAACTGTACCCTAACAGCAGTGCTTTAGCAATAATATTTTACATTTTGTCACATGATGCAAATTGTTAAAACGAGAAAATCAGCTTAGCAAGAACAATCTGACATGAAAGGCACTATACCAATATATAATGTGATATGATATGATATGATATGTTATATAGAAAATATATCCTATAAGAAAAATGGGGACAAACTTTTTAACAGTTGTTAACCTGTTGAGATAAGACAAGGGGCAATGGTTGTAAACTAAAAAAGGGGAGATTTAGACTAAATATAAGGAAGTAAATTTTCCCAATGAGGGTGGTGAAACCCTGGCCCAGGTTGCCCAGAGAGGTGGTCGATGCCCCATCCCTGGAAACATCCCGGGTCAGGCTGAACGGGGCTCTGAGCAACCTGACCGAGTCGAAGATGTCCCTGCTCACTGGAGGGAGTTGGACTGGATGGCCTTTAAAGATCCCTTCCAACCCAAACTATTCTGTGATTCTATATTAATAAAATATTGCAGGATGTTGTATTACACCTTGTTCTGAGACTTGCACTACTATAATATGATTACTGAATCACTAACCACTGTGAGAGTACTGTTGCACTTGCAAACAGTCTATACTTTAAAAGGACAAAACATTGGCATGAGAGATGTGACTTCATTCCATGTATTGCCAATATATAAGAATGCTGAATATTCAGATAACACCTCAAAGGAGACAGTGTTCAGAAGTGCAACAGCAGAAGATGACTCAAGGAAATTATTTCACTCAAGAAGAATGACTACTTTAGTGTCCACCTCTTTCTTTTGGGCTCTTTTCTAAGAGTAACAAGGTGATAGGAACAGAAATCGCAAATTCCTCTACACAGTCTAGCCCTGAGAAGTGGAAAGTTGGGTTCAATTTCCCCTTCTCCCTCATGAAACTGTACTTAGAGTATCCACTTTTTTCAGATCTGTTAACACTCATTCCACTACAAATTGCCTCTGTCCCTTCCACCTACCAAAACCCCTTGTTTCTAACCCAGATGTCCAAACTTCCTTATTTTTTCTGGGCAAATTTTGTAATGCAATTGGTGCTATCAGACTGGAGTCTGAAAATTTAAAGATTATAAAACACAAGCAGCTTAAAATAGCTTTTTATTTTATAGACATGTGGTATTAAAAAAGAAAAGCACAACTTAGGAAAAAGCTGCTGCAGAATTTCAGCTATAAAGATAAGAGTATTCAGCACATTTAATCCCCAGCGTAGATCTACAATACTGAGGGGCTTGCTTTTGGCCTTTTGGTATTTACTGTGGCCAAACTGCTGTAAAGGACCTTCCCTCAGGCCAAATTTAAAGATATCTTAATCACCTATCCACATGAATCACTTGTAGAAACTTCAGAGCCAAGACTGCAGTGACTCACAAGGCTTGCAAGCCTACACTTTAAAATGATCACTTGACATGTGGATAGATCCTGGAACACATTTCTGGGCTTGGCAGCTTCTGTTTGCTCCTAGCCTGATGACCGTCTGTCTTTGTAGTCATGACATGTGATGTGATGGCCATGATTCTCTCTAGATAACACCCCCACCCCCACTTTCAAGGATCGTGATAATGTACAGCACAAATGCAGCCTGAGGTCAGGCAAGGACACCAGCGTGAGATATTGGATCTTGGAGCACTCTGGGCTTCAGGCTATCCCTCAGTCCAGAAAGCTGAAGCATCTTCCAGATTTCACCTGTATAATAAGAGCATATTTGAACATTGCTTTATCTGATGCAGAAGAGTATAAAATGTACAATAAATTTACATCTTTTATCATTTATCAGTTATTGAGACAGGAGAAAATAAGAAAGAATTATCTCTGATATTCAGTCTCCAGCATCAGGCTTCCTCTGCAGAGTCACCCACGTCCCTCTGTCTGTGCCCAGCATAGTACAACAGGACTGACAATAGGCTGACAATATCACATCTCCCTTGCTCCCTTTTGTCTATTTGTTTCTTCAGAGTGACACACAGACCATCTCTCGCTGTGTGTTTGTACAGCGCACGTCACAGTGGGGCCCCAGCCTCAGCTCAGGCTGGGATGAATTACTGTAACAAAAACGCTTTTCTGGCCTGTGTTATTTAAAGTAAAAATGTGTCTTCTCTGTGGGAAGGTGGTATTAATGCAAAGCGCAAGAAAGCTTTGACATGAGTGCAGCATAAAAGGGGAGATGAAGGTTGGACTTGGGCGGAGGGATATTGCCATGCATATCCATATTTCAGGTAAAACTTTTCATCGCTCTGATGCCTCACTGACGAAGAGGTCTCTGCTTGTCAGGTCCTGTCTGTCAGCACTCTGAAAACAAGCATTTCAGGGTCTAAATCTGAAAAACGTCTCAATTAAACAAGTCAAAGAACCGTGAGATTGCATTGATAGAGAAATGGACACATACAAGTGTCTTATATTTCTCACCTGTGTGATGTCATATGCAATTGACCCTGTTAGCTCACTAAGAAAGCGAGGTACTAGCCCTCCAAGGGGAGATCAAATGCTAGACTTTAACCTTCAGGGTTGTGCTTCAGGTCATCTTAAGTAAAGACATGTAATAGCTTTGTTTTTAGATACACTTGAAGATTGGATAGTTTCAGTTCTGCAGATGGTGCATTTTCAAGCTTTTGATTTTTAAAAATGCTTTGAAAAGTACTGTAAGCCTGCATCTGAATTGTTCCTATTGTCTTGTTTACTCTTGTATTCGTTTAAAAAGAGAAAAAGTTTTTTCTTCCAACATGCAGAATGCCCTAATCACATTGTGTCTTAAGAGCTTCCAGATGACATAGTTCTGGGGACAAGTTTCCTGTCTGGCCAATATGTACAGATGTGATCATGAAAAGACTTATTTGAATTCTGATATGGCTGTTTCATGCTATGTCATTCTTCCATTTGCAACACAAAGAAAGAAGTAACTCTAATATATCAGCTTCCAGGTCATTCAAAGTTAGTAATTCTTTCTTATTTACAGTCTATTAGGTCTTTTATAAACCAAAAATGTATTAATTGTTGATGTAATATGTTCTCTGTATTCTCTTATGTGCTCTTGATACGAGCAAAATAAATCAATGGAAAGCATGTTGAAAGGTAAAGGGTAGGGAGACATTTAATTTTTCTGAAACGGAACTACTAGATTCAGTTTGTGCATAATTGCTATTGGATACTGTCAATGGTAATTTATAGACAGAATCAGTAGGAAAAATTATATGAAACGGTAGTTAATTTTTGGAAACATTAAAAAACTGCTGAAAAATTACAAAATTCAAATTATTAATTCCATGCTGATCTCTTAATGCATGTAGCTATATACAGACTGGTAAAGACAATGTAAAGTTCATTTACCCCAAAGAATACCAAGTAGCAAACCCAACATCTCTAACCGACAGCAATGGTACGACATGAGCTTGAAACTGTCTTTGCCCCTCTCCTTGTCTTTCTCCCTTCCCTGCCCCAGCTTCTGAAGGAATTTAGCGCTCCAGAGAGGTGCCAGGCAGACAGCACGGAAGCATCCAGCCCTCCGACGTGCTCCCAGAGAGACAGGATCAGTAGCCAGCCCAGGCTTGCGTTGTCTTGCCAACACGTCTCAACTTTCCCTGGGAGGGTTCGTAGCTGGAGGGCGTGAAAGCGAGTCCATGATAAATAACAAACTCCGTATCATTTTGTTCCTTGGTTTCTCGGCTGAGAGCATCAGCAAGGGCGCCCGTTGTGGTGGTGACGTGTGCTGTGTGGACAGATGTCACCCAGGGAAAAGCTCCATTGTTGAGGTATTCACCTCATATTTTGTGGTGTCAAAACATTTACGTTCCTGACAGATTTCTTGTAAACTTAATGTAGCTCAAGGGATGCACTTGGAGACCCCAAGTTGAGTTAACACAAACTAACTCCAGAGTTTTCAGTTCAGCTTACATCTGGTGTGTGGCAGCATCTAGCAAGGTATAACCTTGTTTCTGACGTGACTATATCCAACTTGGCTATTTTTTGTATCTCAGAAGATATTCCATGCATTTAATATCAGCAGATTATCATCTCTCACTCTGGGTAATATTAGAGTCAGAAAAATCTCAAGAGGAGGTTCTGCTATCTGTACTCAGGTTGACCGTGTTGCTTGTACCTGGAATAGGATCACTTTCTTTCCCACTACTTACCAACAAGAGAGTAGAAAATACAAGAGTGACAGAAGTTGCCCATTAGAAATGTTAATTTTCAATGCAAACGTTAACTGCCATGGCTGCTTATCATCTGTGAAGAACTCGTTATGTTATTGACATGTAAACTTAGGTCATACGTTTTGTATGGTTCTGCAAAGAAAAAAATAAAGAATTCTTTATAATTGAGACTTTCTGTAAGATGTTAGTGTACAGAAGGCATAGACCTACATTTGTGCAATTTTTTCCCAGATATTTCAGATAATTATATTCTTTTCAAAAAGTGCCATAAATATATCACAGAGAATGAATACAAAGCACTATGTTATCAGTAACATTCTTTTAAAAAATCTATTTAAAAGCCTTTTTTTTTAAGCAGGAAACAGAAAAGCTTCAGGCTGAGAGAATGCAAACGAAGTTTTATTTCACCAACGAGTGAAGGAGATCAGGGCCTTAAAGCAACATCTGAAATGAAACCAAGATTGTCTTTCTATCAAGTTTCCTTCCTCCACATTCACAGTTCAACCAGTATTTTGGAGTTGTCTCCATATCCTACACTGTATAGCAACCAATGAAAAAGAGGAAGTCAAATGTCTTAAGACATCTCTGTCCCATGGCTTCAACCCACACCTCACTGAAGGAAATGGCAGGAAGGTTTTTTTCCCACGGGAAGATGTCAGAATTCATAAGAGGAGATAACATAGAAATCACATCCTGGGATCCCAAGTGATGTAACCCAGGTGGCCGGAAGGCAAGTTCTGATTCAGAACACGTAATATTTTACCCATCTAGTGCATGTTCCTTTGGATTCTAAGGCATATTAAAGAGGTACAATCAGTAGCATAGTTTAAAATTGATGACCACAGATCATTAAAAAAATCCCTCAAGTAGCAGATGATACAGCACAGCTGCAGAAGGCATAAATTTTATTTAATTTGTCAGGAAATTACCCCATCCACAGTGTTACCAGTTTTCTAGAAACCCATATATGGAACCACAGATGATAAGTATAAAAGGAAGGATTTATGTGTTGCAAGGAGCAGAAGTAATAAAAATTGTTGGCATTGCAGACAGAAGGTGACACTAGCTAATTTTCTAACGTAGTGTTATTTTATCTTTAATGACTGACTTCTTTCAATTTTCAAGCTATTAAAGTAAGAAGATGACCCCAACCAAACCAAAACCTTGTCTGAATTCTACCCAGAATCACATTTTCTTTTGTTATTTTTCAATAATAAATGCATATATTCGTTCAAAAGTCAAGAGATGATAAAAATAAATGCAATCTCTACAGAAAGTGAAGTGTTTTTCCCCGTTGTGAAGCTACATCATATCTACCACAAAATTTGTTTTCTCCAGGTTTTAGTTAAAAAAGAAAAGCAAATAATGTTTTTTGTCTTTTATTTTCTTTTGATTATCTGGCTTTTTGGTCTTTCAGATTCTTAGATAAATAAGTTCCTGCTCTACTTATATCACAGGAATGACTTCAATATGCATTCAAACCTCTCCTCATTACATAAAAGTGCAGCAAATGTCAGGATTTTTTGCATCAATTAAAATTAATGTTTAAATTTTTCTATGAAAAAAGAAATTTTGAAAGAAATTAACTTTGAAAAATGCATATGCTGCTAAAAAACAGCAATTAGAAATGTCTCTCAGTATTGCTTAGACTGTGTTCGTTGTATTTCTTAAGACTTTCCTTCCTTATTTTAAACAGTGATACTTCCAATAGAATCTGAAATCAGGATCATTATATTAAATTTTATTAGTTTTAATTTTTTTATTCTTCCAAATTTAAGAAGCTTCTGGTTGAGAGTTAAGAGGAAATCCTAAAAAATTCTTTAATTGACCTTAGAAGAATGCAAAGATATCATGTCCTTGAAACTGTGCATATATTATTCCACTCATTTTTGGACAAAGTTGCCTTAATTTGGGAAAAAAAATAGGAACAATAACAGATGATTTTTTTAATTTAAGTTGAAAGCTTACCATCTGTGTAGGTTGCTTCATCAGTTTATTATCTGCAGAAAGCACTACTGGTTTAGATAATTCCTGGAGTGATGGCTAAGATACAGTATCAATATAAACGAGATGTTGGCAAATATGTCCAGGATGTGAGCGAGGTACTGTGAAATGGATAGCTGAGCTGCTGACTGTGTTGTCCCTGATGTTTCTCTACAAAACTTCAGTTAAATAAGCTCTGAGTGGAGACCAGTGTAGCAAATCCCAAGACAGCACGCAGACTTTCTGTTTCATCAATTTAGCCCTCAATACATTGCAAAACACTTGAGTAGCATTTTCTGTCTTGCTGAGTCCAGCCCACAGTTTAATGAATCTTGCCACTGGTATGAGGTTGTTCAACGTTAAGTGATTTTTTATTTCTTCTGCCGACCATCTGCTGCATAAGTAGACTACTTATCTGTGTATATCCACATTTGGATATAATGTCAACTGCACTGGAGAGGAAACATTTTACTTGTGGATTAAGGGATGAGCAAAAGTTCATAAAAGCCAGAAGCCTCAGCACTGGATGACAGAAGTAGAGAAACAGGTTTCCATCTATGAATATTTAAAAGGAAGTCTATACAGAATATCTGCATCTGTGTTTCTAAGTGTTGCTGCAACTTGGGGTTGGATTAATTTCAAAGATAAAAATAGACCCTCTGTCTACGAAAAGCAAAATTTCTCTGTACTGAATAGAGATTAGCATCCTGACAGAGAGGAGTGAAGCTTTATAAAGAAGTTTTCTACAGGAGGCACCTGTGAATCTTGGCAAATAATGATTCCAGAGCCTGTTTCCTCTTTTTGCTGAATAGCAGACAGTCATCTGGTTACAGAGCTCTATAGACAAATTCAGATGAATGGTGCCATGCAGTTGTGAAATTGATGACCTTGCAAGTCTGTGGGATCATACATCAGACTCAAACTTGCAAATAGATTTTACAAAAAAACCCTCTTTTAATCTATTTCAACTTTGAAGTTTGCAAGAACATTCACTATGTCCTTTCCACTCTTTTTGTGAAGGCAATAGTGAGGTGGAACCAATATTCTGTGTGTGTGCAATTCATGTAATTTTTATGTAATTCCTAGCTTAAATGTCTAGCCTTGCTAGTAAACATAAGTAGAAAGACCTTGCAATGTCTGCAGATCATAGTCCCTAATCATTGATATAAAATATAGAATTCTGCACATATAAAATAATATCCACTTATTTACAGAAATTTAATGAACAAAATTAAGGAGTACATTTGCAGAACTCTCTCTTCCACAAAACTTTCCTTCAAAATTGTCAAACAGAAATTTCTTGTGCCCACAAGTTAAAATTCACAAAACTTTGCCTCTTAAAAAAAATAAAAATAGGCTTCTTAAGTCCATCCCCAGGAATTTTATAAAGCTATCCTTACTTGTGGGTTCTGCTTTCGCACACTGAGAAACTTTGTTTTAGCTGCATTTCAAAATCTGTACATCACAGATTAATCCCTCTCAGTCAGTACTTTCCACTCTTTGGAAGAAAAGGCTCTACTTCACAGCATTTCCTTGGTTCTGATATGAGGCTTGTCCTTGATGATTAAGTAGAAAACTGTAGTTTCAGACTTTCAGATAAAAAGTAGTAACTAGTACAATATTTTCGTCTCTTCCTGACCTTATCACATATTCTTTTTCTGATCTGAACTCAGTTACTTGATCACAATTCAAATCCAACATCACATCGCTCTCTACAACTACCTGAAAAGGGGTTGTGGCGACGAGGGTGTTGGTCTCTTCTCCCAAGTAACCAGTGATAGGATGAGAGGAAATGGCCTCAAGTTGTACTAGGGGAGGTTTAGATTGGATATTGGGAAAAATTTCTTCACCGAGAGGGTGGTCAGGCATTGGAACGGGCTGCCCAGGGAGGTGGTGGAGTTGCCATCTCTGGAAGTGTTCAAAAAGCGTGTGGATGTGGCGCTTCGGGACATGGTCTAGGGGACATGGTGGCGCTGGATTAATGGTTGGACTTGATGATCTTGAAGGTCCTTTCCAACCTAGTGATTCTGTGATTCTGTGATTCTGTGATCAATGCTACCGGGTCTAGGAAAGAAGTACGCAGTTCTTGTTTATTTACTTGTTTGCACTCATGTCTGCAAGCTGCCCCAGACCTTAATAAGGTTTGAATCTCTTTATTGGCACCATCAGTCTAGCATGGAGTCACTCTTTTGAACCCCAAATAATCTGATCTCTCCCTGCAATGATGTAGGTTAACCAGTTACTGTTGTTTGTGCCCAGTACCCTCATGGAAAAATACAGATGCTAAATCAGTTCAGATAATCTGTAAAGAAACAAAATCACTGAGAGGGGTTTTTTTTTGTTTTGTTTTAACATGATTAACACTTTATATTCAGGTATGGAAGCTGGTATACTTCTGAGATTTCATTTGCTTCCCTAGATTTCTAGGCTGTTCTGTATATGTTGTTGACATTAGAAGGTGCTGAATTAACATTTTGACTAGAGGAAAGGAAAAGATTGAGTGCTTAATTTCTTGAGAAGATAGCTTTTGAAATGCAGCTAAGGTACGCAACTGCCAGTATTAAGGAACCTGAATGGCAGTAACACTTTGCATACTTTTAGGCTGTAACGTAAAACTGAGTGTGATTAATGGGATGGCTTTACACATAACAGCACAGCTGGGGATTATGTTATTTTATATTCACCTTCCAAACTCCCATAAAAGTAGATTATTGTAGCACAGCACTTCGGAATAGTTACGTGATGATTGGAGTCTTAATGGTTCCCATGTTCTTACAAAAGGAAATCTACTGCACATAAACTCAGCCTTCCTCTGTGGAGTTCCCCCTTCAAGGAGGATGAGGACTAAAAAACACTGGAAGGGTGTTTAGGGGACATTGGGGTCATTATACAAATATTGGGAGAAAGGTAAATATTCGGTTGAGCATGGGAGTACATGAAGAGAATATTTGCTGAACTTCTGTGGCCCAGGTGGACTGAGGAGAGGTTAAGGGCACGGCTGGGCTGGGGGCAGTTGGCTGCCGGGCACCGGTGCCCTGAGTCCCGGCATCACAGTTGTTACTGTACTTCAAGGCGAAGGGATTAGCCACAAAGCCATGACTATAGTGTGAGGAAAGGGCCGCTGTACTTTTAAGGGTCGAGCTCATAGTCTCTCAGTGCCATGTCTGACCCTGGAGAGATGCCCCAGCGTGCCTGTGGCACTGGTTGCAGCATCCGTGGTGGCACCTGTACACAAGCACCTGAATAATCTGCACAGCAATGGAGAGGCGATAGCGTATTATAAATGAAAAGAGTATTTGACTTACAGTTGTTATTGCCCACTAATTACAATACAAAAATTTGTAACCATCTAAATTCTGCTGAAACTCAGCTGGAATTCGAGTTGCTGCGATGTGTCATGTGAAATCTCGCTCACAAAGGAAATTAATTTAATGGGCATTAGCTGGAAGATACCTGCTGATCTCACAAAATAAGAATAAAAGTTCTTCTTTACAATGACTATCCAAATTAAGACACTTTTTATAATAAATGACATTTTCCTTGATTGATAGTCTTTTTTTCGAAGATTATATTATTTATGACCAGTTGAGTCACAGGAAGAGAAATTCCTTATTGCTTAGGTTCTCTCCTATTCCTTTTTTGTTTTTTTGTAAGACAGTATAAGTTCACCATTGTTAAATACTAACATTTCATTTTCATTAATTTTAACTGTATCCATAGTGAAAAAGATTCAGTTTGATTTCTGCAGCAGCAATCGTATCGATATACAGAACACCTTGCTCTCAATCTGACAGGTATCAAACAGATACAGGTACAAATAAAATTAGCAATAAAGACATGAAAATTTTCTGATGTTCCTTTTCACAAATAAAATTTCATTAGTAGGATTTTAGCTCCTTTTTTCCCCTTTTTAATAGAAGAATGATACTAATTAAATGCACATTTCTGAACTCTATGTTCTTCAGTGTGTATGTTAAGGACCAAACAAGCTATTGACATGAACTCAGATACTCTTTTCCTGTAATAATTTTTAATTTGTCATGGATATGTTAAGCTTTCAGTAAACAAATAAGAAAAAATGTTAAATGCATTTTAAAACTAATAATTTTCTATAGAAATTTAACTTTGTTCAGCTATTTATTTTTAAGCTTATGTTTTTTTAACATTTTTGTAAGACAATGACTGTGTACTTAAACTAAAGATAAACACTGAAGACTGTTAGTATTTTCTACATATTACTGCATATTTTGTGTTCCTCAAGTTCTTACAAGGATAGATCCTGCTAGGAGAAACTTAAGTTTAATAAGAAATACTTTAGTGGGTCAGAAGGAAATTAATAATAATAGGTGATGTATCATTTTACCTGGCAAGAAGCAGGAACAACCCAGATATAGTAACCTTAGCAAAACCATCGTCAAGATAAATAATGTAAATGCATATTAACAAACTGTGTTCTATGGTTAAAAAATATTCTTGTTGTTTATGCTTTAAAAACTACTTGTAAATTATAGTTTTCACTCCGATTGCTCAAACCCTGACACACTGCTTTAGAGAACCATCTTTAACTACGAAAACAAGGGTATCCTTAAAGAACGTTCCCCCTCGAACAGGTTAAGCTTTGCATATTGACTGTAGTTGTGAGTTTGACTGTCACTGGTCTCTGGCACCCTGGGATAAATAGATGTGCACAGTACTGGTGGGCTTCACCAGTTTGGTGAACTGGAATACTTTGGGTATACCAAATGCTCCTTGTGCTGTGTTGAAGAACAAGCAAGCTATTGGCATGAGCAATGGGTAGTGTTTTCCTGCGGCCATTTTTCATTTGTCATAAACACATTAACCCGGGAGAAAGGTGATATATTTAATTACTTCAGAGAGACTAGTTTTGGCTTTTGACTGACTTCAGTGTTCGTAGAAGATCTGTTAAAGATGTGATTTTTACAAAAAGGCACTTTAAGATGCATCAGGAATCTACCAGACTGTTTCCTTTTTTCTTTTTTTTTTTTTTTTTTTAGGAATCTGTATTTTTTAAACATTTGTTGGCTAAAAAAAAAAGAAAATAGTTCTGTAAATGCTGAAACTAGTAAGTCCTATTTCCCTATAAATTAGCCTCTCATTGTTGAATTCCCATGTGTATTTATGGAATATTTGGGCTCACACTGCAACTTAATAGGATCTCCATCCTATGGACTACCTTTTTGTTTTCATAAAACTTGAAGGAACTCAATGTTTTTGATATTTCTGACCTTTTCCCAATTTTTGTAGGTATTATCTGAACACTTCCAAAGCTTGTTGGTAGAAATCATGAAGGAATGTTAGACAGGACTGACAAACAATACCACTAAATAAGCTTTTCTTCAGAATCCGAGTGGGAAAACAAGCAACATGAAAACAAAACACACAAGAGTTGTTATTTTATAGTCCCAAATGAGAAAACTTAAATGGCGATGAGGTTAGTCAAAGTCCCAGCACTAGAAACAAAATTATTAGGTTTTATCCATAATGAGTATATAATCTTCTAATTAGATTTGTGCATACATATTTGAGAACTTCTTTATGTTCATATATGACCATAATTTTTTCCTAAAACTCCTTCAATTTTGCATTATTTATGAAGCAGAACATCTATTCACTGCTTCTTCCTTTTCCTTTGAGATGTTCTTTGAATCCAAGAGTACCAAGGAGGTTTAAGTTTGACAAACTTTTATGTGGATATTTAGGAATAAAAGAAAACAGAAACAGCAAACATACGTCCATGTGGGTACACAGTAACTATAACACTGTTGCAGCACAATTACTTTTGTCTCTACAGATTCCTGGATATTTAAAAGAATGGTCCATCAAATCAGACACATAAGCAGTTAATAGGGAATGCAAGAGACCACTTTTAAGCTGAGTAAAAACCAAGCTTTAGAAATTACAACATCTGAAATGTAATAGACTGTAAGTTTGAAGGGACAGATGAAATCAGTAATAATTTTTTTCTAACCAACAAATCCTCTCACAATGTAGATAATTTAGGAGCAGAATCTTTGGAGGTATTGGTTTGTTTTTTTAAATCAGAGTAGGGTTTGCTAAGTCAAAAATGGAACAATCATTTTGCCTGTCTGTAGTAAGCTCTCTAAAGTAACCAAAAGAAGAAAATGCTATCTATACACAGTCATTTTGTGGAAATTTAGCAACAGATGGCAGGAAATGGAATTTGCTGTCTTATCAGGACAATAAAGCAGAAGACAGTTGGAGTAAACTTGTTACAAAGGAAAAAAAAAAAAACTTGCAAAAGAAAATAGAACAGATACCCTAGTTCACATTTATAGATTCTATTAAGGACAATCTGTTTTTAATTGGAAAGGACTTCCTGAGCCTGTAAATGTAGTATGCGTGCTCATCTAAAAAAGCATTTACAAGTTATTGTCATGCTGAACACAACAGGTGCTGCTCATGCACTAAATTAGATTCACTGCTCAAAGCCTACACGAATCTAGTAGCAACACAGGAGAATCATGAGTAGTGTCTGAAAGAACAGTTTCACAAATCACTTACAACGTAGCGGATCCTGAGTAGGGAACCTGCATATTTCTACATATGAGCTCCAACACTGTTGTATCAAAGGTTCTGAAAACTTAGTATATAGGTGACTAAAATATTCAACATGGCTCAGTGCAGACTAGAATGGTCTAAAACAGAGTGAGACACAGGAAATTCATGAGCCATTTTCAGTGCAAATGAAAAAAGAACTAGTTGCAGGAAAAGACAAATAAATAAAAGATGACTCCCAGTGCTATGTATGCAATACAGGAAACTCTTAGGTTTAGGGGCAACTACAAATCTCTGCACTACTAAACTTTTGATGCTTTATTTTCTTGTTTGATTTGTTGTTGTTGCTTTGTGTTGTTTTGTTTTGGTTTTTTTTAAGGTTCGTATTTGATGAGGATAGGAAAGGGGATGAAAGACGTAATGTAGTTTTAGTTCTGAGTTCACTGTGATGTGACCATATATGACCCTTAAAAGTAGCTGTGGGTCTCTTTGTCCTTGGTAGTGTATACTTTGAGGGCAGAAAATCTTATCCATCAATCATGTCTGAGAAAGATCTCTGATCAAGGAGAAAAAAAAAGCAGCTATGTCCAATGTCTGAACTAGTCACTGGCAAAAGAAAAAAAGAGCTTTTTTCTGATGTGAGGCCAACACGCTGCTTCCACCCTGCCAACAAATAAGAAAGGTATTCCATAATTGCTCTGGGTCCAGAACTGGAATAATGTATTTCTCAGCAATATTTTCCTCAATATTTGCCAAGTTTCCCAAGAAAAATTTGTGGACCATCTTTTGTTTATTAATAACCAATGCCCCAGTGATATTTAGAGGAAAACCTCGTCACTGTTATGTGTAAGGTGTTCATAATTAGCATTGTGTTTATATAAGGTATTGTAACTCTGCACTCCAAAGGAATCATGCATCAATGAAAAACAAACAGAAATTAAAAAGCAGTCAAGAAGAAAATAAAAAAAAATGCTTTCCAACATTTTCTGCAGAACAGTATAAGAGCAGAGAAAAGATGATTTTTCTTTTTGAAGTAATACTGCTAAGGCTTCCGCAGGGGCTTTTACTTTTTTCTTCATCTGTTCCTCACTTTGATTCCATTTTGTCTGAAGTCCAGTAGCTCTGTTCCTAAACTGATGTTCCCTGACTCCACGTCGTGGTTCGTGCTTTAGCAAAGGGCATGGGAATTAGTTACCCGAGGCATTCTATCAGAATTCAGTCAGTCTTACTGCTCTCTGCCTCCTGTCCATGTACTTGAGAACTATACTTGACTTTAGGATTACGTGAAGGATAAGTACCTTGATTTGGGGGTGGGATATTATGTCTTGGCATTACAGACATTGCTTTAAACTCATTCCAGTGGGTTTATGGTTTACACGCGTAACAGTGCTGGCTGAATACAAGTTGGCCAAAAAGCAGTGAATTTTTCATGGTGCACATTGTAAAAAACCAAAATATAAACCATATTAAACAGTTTAAAATTTAACGGGTCTCTAAAACAACCCCCGTGACAATTATGCTCAACTTCAGTAGGAAATTTTACGTAATGTCAGTAGAAAGAATCAGTCAAATTGCAGATAGGTATGTACGAAAGGCCATAACCCCCTTGGCAAGCGAACAAGGTTTTCTCCCACAGCAACAGAGATGAATAAGCCTTTCCTCCTCTCTTTACAATGGTTACTTTTACTCAAATGTATTCTTCATGTAGAAGTCAGGAAATCGTTGTGATCCTCAGCCTTCAGGATATAGTGGGATGCATTAGAGGTTATGCCATCACACTTCAGGTTTCAAGTTTTTTCACCTACCTCAATTATTTGATCCTGGGAAATTAAATGATGTTATAGTACCCAACAAATCCTTTATTTCTGGAGCTAAGGGTATAGATACTTCATTTAAGAGTTCAAGCATCCATATGTGGACACGTAGTCTATGCAGCAATTCAGTCCTATGTAAAAAATCATAATTGAAATGGTTTCCACAGAGACTAAAAGCAACCAGTGGAAACTGCTAGATAGTATTAAAAGAACTCAGTCAAGTTTATATTTATGTAAATAAAGGTAATTTGCAGCATACTACTGTTTGCAAGGAGGTGGTATTCTTCTTAAATATTTCTGTCATTGAGCTGCAACTTCTTGTCAGGCATGCTGTTTCTCATAAGGCTACAGGTTAGTATTAAAAATATTAGGACTATGTAAGTGGTCGATCATGAATGCTCTGGAGCTAAAGGGCTCTTTTTTACCGATACCATTTTTTTGGAGCAAGTCCGTAATAAGGTAAATTAAATAGCTTAAGAGAGTAATAAGCATTCTGATAATAGTAATGTTTGACAGAACTATATTGCAGTAAGTGGCACTGATTGTAAAACTCCTGCCAGTCTTAAAGCTGACATTAGTTTGCACTCCTTGCATCACACACAGTTTGGCTTTCTGTGAAGGAGTGTTTGGCTGTTAAGAGTTAACTTCAAAATCAAACAAACAAGCAACATTCGAGCAGGGTCAATTTTTCTTTAACTTTCTGGTAATGTCGATTCTAGCTGTAAGCAGCCTTGTGAAAAACACTGGATTATGTGTGGATTTGGGCTTCTCAATCCGTTTGCCAGCAGAGACTGATTGTGCTGCGGAGGCAATGTAATTACTCATCAAGGTGAGAGTATTTGTGTTGGAGCCCTGCTTGCTTTGCCAGTGACAAGGCTGCTTGCCTTTGTTGTCAATCAAAAGCACCACAAAATGGTGGCAGCTAGAGACGAGGCAAAAAGCATTAATGCATTGAATGAAAGTGCCCGAGTAAGCAGGCTGAAAAAGATGTCACCAAAATCTCTCTGTCCCTGTAAATGCTCCTTTAATATAAACGCTAAGTCACCTTATCCACCAAAACACACGTAAAAGATGCCTCCAAAACCCATGCGGAAGGATTGCATATTTGATAAACAAGAGAAATAATGGATGATGTGTTTGCCTGAGGACATTAGGGCTATTTTTGTGGCTATTCCTTGTTATTCAGCGGTACTCACTGTGCACAGTAGGAAATCCTCTGCAGGACAGAGGGAATATTAAAGATTCAGGCTTGTACTTTAGCTAGTGGCTCTGCAGTTATCCACCTCCAGACCTCATCATCCCCTCCCTACATCTCTAAAACCTTTGTGAGTACATCCTACATCCTATTTCTATTCCTTTTGCCTGTTTTGCACTTAGATTGGAAACTCTTCAAGGCAAAGGAACTTGAGACAGATTGGCATTTTCCATATGGACGATGTCTTCAGGCTTTTTCTGTTGTCACTTTTATTCTAAATACAATAGAAAGTACAATAGCGTTTGTAAAGTGTTGAGAAGAATGGATGGAATCCTTTTTAGAGACATCTTGGTAGTGCGCTTACCCTAGTAATTAACTATTTTAAAACTGTCACTATGAATTTTTTCATGTTTCATGACCTGATTTGCAATCTTAAAGTTTAACCATCCTTCCTGAACTTAACTTGTTAAAAGCGCAAAGATATCGAACTACAGGAGTTGTACAATTTTGTACAAGGTAAAAAAAAATGAGCTATTTACTCAGTATATAGGTTCCAAGATGAATACATATGACATCCAAATACATCCAGCAAAAGACAGCAAGTTGCTGTTCATGGCATTTCGTTCTGTAATAACTGAGGACAGCGTTGCACATTTCTGCAGCTTGTGCATCAATCTCCCTTCAGGTAACTCTCCCTAAATAAGCAAGCTGCTTGCATTTCAACACAAATTCCATATCAGAAACCCCATTTAACAGCAGACCATTTTAACAGCTAGACAGAAGCATACCGTGCACAGGGTTTCTCTGAAGTTTTGTGCTGTGACCAGCAAGTTACACTACAGTGATTCAACACAGCTCTTCTTTTTTCTTTTAAAGTCAGTCTTGCGTTGCTCCTTATATGTGGGAAGCTTACTATCATTCCTCTGTCCCAAATAAAAGTTTCAAATTTATTTCACTTTATTTCCATTAATTAGCATCACCATCATTCCCCTAATACCATCATTTCCCTTCTTCCCTTGGTTCCATTGCAGCTCCAGAGACTGGGTTTGGGAGGACTTTTTAGGGGATTATTGTAGCTGGTTTTTGGGTTTTTTGGTTCCCCCAGGTGAGAGCATCTGGCCTTTCTGGAAGGGACAGATAAATCTTTCAGAGAGTGCCTATGGTATTAAGGAGGAGTGTGTGCTTATACATATACACACATAGGTATATACAGAAAGCATACTAGAGACCTTGTTAATGAAAGAATTCCTCCAGAGCCTTTAGTATCCCACAGTGTTAATAATCAAAGATATTTACAATACCTGTGTTAAGAATTCTAAATATGTCTTCAAACATATGCTGTTGCAGGCTCTGAAATGTTATATGTCACTTATCAGAAGAATATATTCTTTAACAGATTTTTTGTCCTACAAGGAAATCTTGTCTGCTCCAAACCACTTTTGGTTATTAATATTAAATTCCAGAAATTCTTTGTGAAAGACAGACTCCTTAAATTAATTCCTTCCAGCAGAAGCATTTTAGTTTCACTAAGGAGGAATTTAAAAGGGACTAAAATGTTTGTGGGTTTATTTTGGTTTT
Source organism: Phaethon lepturus (assembly GCF_000687285.1). Lineage (NCBI taxonomy): Eukaryota > Metazoa > Chordata > Aves > Phaethontiformes > Phaethontidae > Phaethon > Phaethon lepturus. Next base: position 61,354 of record NW_010555503.1, read on the forward strand.
TTTTTTTAAACTATACTCCCTGAAATAAAAACTGCGAGATATCAAAGAAGCTGTTCAGCATGGGGAGACTTTCTTTCTACCCTTTAGTATTATTGTGTATAAAAACACGTAATACTGAGGAGGGGATCAGTTCAACAGAGTAAGATTGAATATCTAGACAAATAGTGTATTAGAAGTAATATGTTCTTTCGCTGCAACAAGATTTGTCATTTCTTCATTATTTATAGCTGATTACCCTTCACACACTCTTCTCCGTGGGAAGGGATTTGCACAGTCCCACTGCTACACTCCAGCAACTGTGATTTACTTTAACAGCTAAAATGCTGATGCAGAAAATGAAACTACGGACAAAACAGATTGCCCCAACCATGTTTCCTAAAGCAAACAAAATGTCCAGAAAAAAAAATAAAAATTGTCAGGTTCAGTTAGATAGCTGTGAGATATCCTGACAGCTTTGAGGTCCTGACAGAGTTACCAAGAACTGCAAAGGAGCCAATGAACTTCGGTTGTGGTACATGCCGCAATTGCATATTTTCACATGGTTGTGCCAGGAGAAATTCGGAGCTGTTACCAAGAGATGTTACATATGCTGGCTTCTGCCACCGACATCACAATCTCTTGTGGCTCCTGTGGGTTACTGTAACCAGACTGACCCAGTTATACTGATGAGCGGAAAGTATAAAGGTTTCAGCAATTTGCAAGAAGGATTGTTATTCTGAATTGCATACATAGATTTTTTTTTCTCAGCAATCAACAGTTGGTAGGTGAGTGAGAACAGTTCTATAAGGTAAAGCCCTTAATCTTTGTGCAATTGTATATATATTGCAAAAGAAATATTTTGCGACTGTGGTTCCTCTCCCTCAGTTATCTATACTAATTTTCCTTTTTTGTAGATCAATGTGCAAAAAATGGTTCTTTTGTGGACCCAGTGTCAGCCTTGCTATCACCTATAGATTGCATTTCACGTTGTGGGTTGGTTTGTTTGTTCAAGGAAGACAAAAATGTCAGAAGAGAAGCGATTACTTGATATTTGCTTATAAGCATTATTACTATGTTGTCTCCTAATTTAAACTATATACATGCAACATCTGGTCATTTATATTAATATTTTCCCTATTTATGACCATTACATAAGTGACATCTTATTACAAGAATTATACATTATTAAGTGAAATACATGCTGTTTTTAAAAACAGCATGATAAAGCTTTTCTAGACAGCCTTTAATTTTCCTTCAGAAATGTAAGTGTGTCCTTACAATTTATTCAAAGATATCACGGCAGAAGAACAAAGCTCTCTTCTGTAATGTATTTTGTGCCTATATTAAAACTTTAAGGGTTTGCTCAAAATTATAGTTATTTTAAGTTATTTTAATTTATTATAACAAGAGGAAAAAAGCACACGGAGTTCAAAATCTTTTTTTATTTTATTTTGTTTACTATCATGATAAGTGAAGTATGAATACAGAACTGAGTTTTGTGTTCTTTAATTAAAACCATTACTCTTTACTGGGAGACTCTTACTTTGGTGCAATACTTCTGATGCTACACAGTGGAAGAAAATGAGAGATTATTGCTCTTTGTATTACAGTAACATCTAGAGGCAACTAAATTTATAATCCAAATAGTCAAGCAGTGGAAAAAAATTAAAATAATTGTGAAAGGAAAAGGGCAAGTGATTTGTCCATAGTCATGGTCATACAGAATGATGGTGAAGAAGCCAGGAATAGAATCTGTATTTTCTCTACCTCCGTAATTATAGCTGTAAAAAATTTTGCCAGAATATAACCAGGTTTTTTTTAGATTTCAGTAATTTGTATCTGGGAATAAGGATGCCTAAAATAGGAATAGAGATCCTGCCTCAAAACCAGTAGGAAAATAAGATACTATAATGGCCTTGTATCAGTTTCGTAGATATAATCATGGACTTGCCTTTCTGCTACTTGCTGTGAGTGAGACTATGATTTTACCTGTAGTAACGAGGTTTAATTTCAGAATTCTACCTTATGGGCAGCTGAACACAGACCAAAGAGCTTCGAGTGGCCATTGTTTAACCGATATCAACGTGAAACTCTTCCAAAGCTAATAAATCCAGCTGGGAGGGAAGGGCTAGCAATAGTGCGAGGAAACAATCAGGGCAACGCCCAACATCGGCACAGGCTGGGGGTGAAGGGACGGGGAGCAGCCCTATCGAGAAGGGCCTGGGGGTCCTGGGGGATGAAAAGCTGGGCAGGAGCCGGCAATGTGCGCTCACAGCCCAGAAGCCAACTGTGTCCTGGGCTGTCCCAAAGCCGCGTGGCCAGCAGGGCGAGGGGGGGGATCCTGCCCCTCTGCCCCGCTCTGGGCAGACCCCCCTGCAGGGCTGCATCCAGCTCTGGAGCCCTCGGCACAGGAGAGACATGGCCCTGCTGGAGCGGGGCCAGAGGAGGCCCCAGCAACGCTCCGAGGGCTGGAACAGCTCTGCTGGGAGGACAGGCCGGGAGAGCTGGGGGGGCTCAGCCTGGAGCAGAGAAGGCTCCGGGGAGACCTTAGTGCAGCTGCCGGGGCTGAGAGGGGCCTACAAGAAAGCTGCAGAGCAACTTTTTAACAAGGGCATGTAATGATAGGATGGGGGGTAATGGCTATAAACTGAAAAAAGGTAGACTTAGACTAGATATAAGGAATCAGTTTTTCACTATGAGGGTGGTGAGGCACTGGCACAGGTTTCCCAGAGAAGGTGTGGGTGCCCCATCCCTGGAAGTGTTCAAGGCCAGGCTGGATGGGGCTTTGAGCAACCTGCTCTAGTGGCAGGTGTCCCTGCCCATGGCAGGGGGGTTGGAACTAAGCGATCTTTAAGGTCTTTTCCAGCCCAAACCATCCTGTGATTCTATGATGGTAGAAAAACTCTGCTATGAGAATTAAAAGGGTGCGACAGTAGCATAGGTAAAGCTAAAAATCGGTATAAATAAATTCATAGCAGGCTAACTAGAAATATCCTCTGAAATACTAAATATTTTAATGTCAAAATGTTTAGTCTGGAATATCGTGTAGTCCATAGCAGTTTTGTTCTATGAGGTGTGATAGGTTTCTGTCATTTAGTAGAGGGGCTTAATTCCTCCACTTCTCATAATACAAAGACTATCTGGAATTTAAGAGTGATATGAATTACTGGTTTTAAAATATGGACTACCAGCCTTAAGAAGGGGGGTGGGAAACACCTGAAAAATGGTGCACAAGGGCTGGAGGATCTCCCTAAATGTGATTAACAGGGCAGAACAAGGTATTTTACTTCCATAAATCAAGATAGATTCAGTTTAATAATATTAAACCCAGCAACAAAATCCTAGATTCAACCTCCTTGTTCATCCAGTCCCTTTCCTAGAGTATAGCTACCATGGAAGAAGTCTCGCGCCAAGACCGTTTTCTTCAGTTCCCCCATCCATTTCCATGTTGGAAGCCATTTTAGCGTATGGAAACAACATTGCCATAAAAATTTCATCGCTAATTAATATCTTTTCTGTGTGTGTTAGCAGGGGGTTATAGCAAAGGCTTCCCTCTAGGCAGAGGCTTTTCTTTCCTTTCCATACATTTGAGAAGTATCGTATCCCTTCTCTACGCCACTGTATGCTTGCCTTGTTTTCGCCATGGGCCATATAGTTACCTCAGCCCTTTAGAGAAGTTTTAAAGTACCTGGCTCGGGTGGAGCCAGCTGTGAAATTGTAAGATGTGAACTCAGAACAGCTGCACTTCTCCTATTTATCATCTTTTTGAGTAAGATTTGCAGCTGTCATTACGAGTCTCGCTGGCATACCTTTAACGTGAGCCATAGTAAAACAATTTCAGGCATTTTTACTTCAGTGGTTTTTAATAACACTGTTTTAATTTTGTAAGGCTAAATAAACTAAACACATTAATTCTTCTAACCTCTCGCTGGCCTTCTGGCGACTGTACAGTCAGTAGTTTTACCCTGATTCCCAGAAGAAAAATGCATTCACATAAAGACCATTATCAAATTTAGTAACAATTAATGTTCTTGTTATGAATCACAGCACTTGGAGTCTCATTTGTCCTTCCCAAGAGGTGATCCCATAAGATCAAGAGTAGGACATTTTAGAGATGTCTGTAAGTGCATTTGGTGTTGATGGTTCTGTCTTACAGATTTATACTGGACTCAGCCTCCAAAGGAGGGAAAAATAGGTAATGGGTATTTTACTGCCTATACACTTCTTGTTAAATTGTCTTCATTTTTTTCCTTAGCATCTGCCTCACTGAGTACTCATCATCTGCTACTGAGCCATCTGATGTACAACAGATGTTAAGCACTTAGTGAGGCAGAGAAGAAGGTAGAAGTGTCATATCATGATTAAATACTTGCTACAGCTATTATATAGGGTGACCATACTGCTTTGTTCTTACATTTAAGGTTACAGTGTATTGAACAAGAGTAAGCACATGTTTTGGATAAAACTTGCAACTGCTATTGTTCAAATAAATTAACAATTTTTTAAAGTAAACTTATTTCATAGCAAAAAAAATTGCAAAATGTCTTAAATACACTTCAGAATTAAGAATCGGAGAGCATTTCATAAAGAGGTAATGCAGTGTAACTTAACATAGAATGATTTCACCTACAAAACACTTAAGATTTATATTTCTCATTAAGACGACTCTCATCAGAAACTTGGCCGATGTTAACCGATACATTAACTTCGATGGGATTATCCTATTTTTTATCATGCTTGTGTAAATGTGAGATTATATGGCAGGCTTTCTTCACCCTGTAAGTATTCCAGCTGAAAGCATGGTAGCCAACTGTTAAGTGCATCCTATGCAATAGAAGGTTCACCCACAAAAGAGTCATCCAGCAACAGAAGCCTGATCTTCCTGTAGTATAGTGGGAAAAGCATTGAATATAAAAAGGTGGAGCTGGAGCTGTTATTAAACCATAATTAGTTAACAATCTGCTTCCCAATAAATTTTAAGAATTGAGAAAATTTGTGGAATGTTGTCACGCACAATTAAGTATATTCATATTGACGTATATGATCAAACAAATTAAATAGGGATGGAGGGACATGTCCGTCCACACAAGAGACGTGGTTCACATATCTAGAAACTCTTTGCAGTTAGATGTGAAACTGAAACCTCAGAAGGGCGGAAAGCCAGTTTAGGGATCTTAACTACAGGGTAGGAGTATGTGATTTGTACGGGTTATCTGTCTCAGTGTTCTGCTCTGCGTCAGTCAGAGCAGAGGCTTCATGGTCTATTTCCTGTAAAGACCGCAGGTATTCAACTAACAGGATGACCAACAATATTTATGTTTTCATAGAAATTCCATCCTGGACTTAGCACTCCTTTTGTAACTTTGTGCTGCTTTTGAAAGGTTGATTTCAATGACGCAATATTAATAAACAAAAGAAGTCTTAAAAAATTCTAAAGAATTTTCCGGGAGGTTTAATTCATTATATAATTTAATAAGAAGTGTCCTATACTTATCAAGTGTTTTATTTCATTAAATTAAAGATTATGCTATTTCTAATTAAAGTTTTGATTTCAAGTGAATGATTCACCAAAAATAGCTTTTGATTATAGCTTATCATGTAATTTTGCATGATAGTAAAGCCGCAGATACTTTCAGGCATCCCATTTTGATTTGAAGCTCATTGAAATAACTAGGAAGATTCTTCCTAGTTCCAGTAGGTTTGAAAGCCAGAAGTTCTCTATCTCAGTGTTTGGAAAACTAACACATCAGGCCAGTAAACATAATTCTCCAAATCAAATAATAATATTTGCAGTGTCATTAAAAGTATAATTGGAGAGCTCTTTCAACCTTCCTCAGAAGCTAATTGTCTTTATTTATTTATTAACTTCTATAAACAAGAAACAACTGCTCCAGATAAGCAGCTTTTGTTACTAGTCCCTCATTAACACATAAATGATTAAGTAAAACTGATTAAAGGTAAAATAACACTGGGAAAGTTTACAGAACAATGTGGTGAGTAATGAAGCACCAAGAATTTATTACACCTGAAGAGAAGAATAAAAGTATACTAAATTTTGAGCAAAGCCTCTTACTAACGTTAATCTGGACTTCAGGAACTTAAAGTCAGAGGTTCAGATTCTGTCCTTATCAAACTAAACAGTTTTTCTTTGTGACTTTTGTAGCCCTCATATATCAACACAAATTTGAAAAAAAAAAACAGAAATAGTAGGAAAATGTAATGAAGTCCTATGACAGAGTTAATAAGCATTTTTCTTTCTGGCAATGGACTAACAAGTGGATCTTGAATATGTCAAATAGTGAACAACAGAAGAAAGCAATTAGGAGTGGTATACTCAAGTTTTCATAGAGTACATAGACAACCAAGCACTAGTTCAGCCAACTAACCTAGAAAATTAAAGAATAATTAGACCTAATAGAGTGAAAAAAGGAAATCTAGTGGACGACAACAAGCAATAACTGACATTGGCTGAATCTTATGTGAAGAAAATAACTACCTGGAAGAAAAGTGAGATTTTGTTTGTCTCATGCTAAGTGCATTGATCTTCAAAAAATGTTCCCACACTCTGCCATTCTCTGGAGGCAGTGCAAAATTATCTAAGAGAAAAAAGAAAACCAGATCCCTTTAAAATAAAATAAGATATTGAACCAATGTTTTGATTTTCATTTAACAGTTTGTCATTTTAATGATGTTTTCAGAAACCTATGGCATAATATAGGAGTAATTACCGAATTGGAATGTCACTCATTTGTGTGAACATTTCTGTCAACCTGTGGCTGAGGTCCTTGTGGAAGATACTATACAGCTCAGTGGTGTTGATTGGTCTAGGTTGGTCTTGTGTAATGAGCTCACGAAAAGTAGAAAAATCTTGTCTGGCTTGTACATTATCCAGGAAGAGAAGTTCTTTTTCTCCCTAGGTATTAGGGATTCACCCTACTTCTACTGACAATAGGCACTGCGGGAGGGCAGCACCTTAAAATATGAATCTCATTCGTCAACTTCTTATAGTGTTTGGGCAACCTCACAATGAATTTTTTTTCCTTTCCTCTAATCAAAATTGCTTCACTACAACTTTTGTACACTGTTTCTTGTCCTTTTACTCTGCACCTTGGAGAAGCATCTAGGCCCATCTTCTCTACATCCTTCCAGAAGGTATTTGGAGGCAGCATTTAGATCCTCCTTTAGTTTTATGTTCCTCAGCCTAAACAAATCCAGTTCCTTCAGGCTGTCCTCGTGTTATGTGCTCTAGTCCTCTGAACATCTTGGTGGACCTTCACTAGACTTGCTCTAGTCTGTTGACGACTCTCTTGTACAGATGATTCAAATCCAGACACAATGTCCCAGATGCCATTTTGCAAGTACCAAATATGGGGGAATATTTGCTGCCCTTGGCCTGTTGGCTCTGCTAATGCACTTTGTCTTCTTTGCCACAAGACAATAGTCCTAGCTCATGTTTGTCTGTTCAGCTTCATATCTGTTAGGATCTCAGGTGCTTTCTTGTAAAGCTGGTTTCTAGGTGGTATACACCCAGCCTGATCTGTTGCATAGGGTTTTTCTGGTTCCAGGTGCGGGACTGTGCATTTCTCTGCATTAGAACATATCTTCTTAGATAACAGAAAGGCAAAGAAGACACTAAATACATTAATAATTTCTGTTGCCAGGTCTGCTTTCTCCATTAGCAACAGGCCTCTATTTTCCTCAGTCTGACTCTTGCTGAAAATGTACATGTAGAAGTACTTTTTGTTATCACTCACATTGCTCACTCATTTCGAAACAGGCTGAATTTTGAAATGTCATGTAATTTAGTTACTGTATGTCCAGGCCATGTTTCTGTAGTGCTCCCAAGTAGCCTATACCAACTTCCAGCTTAGGTAGACTTCTTGGTATTTTAGCTCAGACAGGAGTTCCCCATGCATCCAAGTCAGCCTCCTGCTGTGCCTGCTCAACTTCCTGCACATCCAAATGGACGACTGTGCTATAAGGACATCATTCCTGAAGACCAACCACATTGCCTGGGATGTTTTACCTTTTAAGGCAGCCTCACCTGGTACCCAACCTAATAATTCCCTGAACAAGACAAAGGCTGCTCTCTGGAAGACCAGGATAACCACTCTTTTACTTGCCTCCCCCACTCCCTTCAGGGTTTTTGACTTGAGCATCCTGTAGTCAGTGCAGCCAAGGCTGCCATCAGCTTTCACATCCTTAACCAGTTTAGGTCATAAATAAACCCTACTTATGAGTAGGAGCTCCAGCAGAGCATCTCTCCTATTCAGCTCCTTTGACACCTGCATAAAAATTTATCGCCAATGCATTTCAATACTCTCTTAGATTGTTCATGTCCTGTTGTGTTACCCCACCACCAACATCTCTGCTGGGATTTTTGAAGTCCCCCATGAAGGTCAGGACCAGTGGTCATGTTGCTTCCTCCGGTTGGTTAAGGAAGGCTTCATCCACTTCCTTTTCTTGATCTTCTGGTCTGTAGGAGATTCTGACCACAGTCTCCCTATTGCTGGTCTCTCTGATTCCAGACCTTAAGAACCTGACCAGTCCATAGCAAAGTCGTAGTTCAAAGTACTCCTTTGTGTGGAGTGCAGTTATCTCCCCTGCTCACCTATTCTCACTAAAGAGTCTATATTCATCCACCACATCTCTGTGATCCCAATGAAGTCATAGCATTGCAGCTGTGTTCACATCTTCTGCCTGTTTCCCACACTATTTGCATCTGTGTTTAGGCCCTTGAGAGGGGTCCGTAGTAGTACCACTTTCTGGTGGGAGTTGTTACCCAAGACATTTTTTTCCTTAGTCCCCTTTTTGACTCCAGCCCCAAGTTAACGTTGTTTGAAGCTCTTCTCACAAGGTCAGCAAGTTTGTCACCCGTTACTTTCTGTTAGATCCCATCTCTCCACAGCTGTCATCCATCCTCAGAGAGGATCCAGTGGCTCTGCCTATCTGACTGCACCAGCTGTTCAGCCAGGTGTTGACCTGCAGGAGGCATCTGCTCCTAACCAAGCCTTTCTCCTTGACTGCAGGGTCCAGAATTTTAAAATCTCTTTTATTTCTAGGAGAAAAAGAAAGCTTTACAGAATTACATTCCAGTGTGAATTTATCTAATTAAGGATAAGTGGCTTAAATAAAGTAGATATTGCTGACCTTCTATTTATTTTCACTTAATTTACTTAATTTACTTGAATGAAAGCAAAAATTTACAAAGCGTAATGGTATTCCTTCATGACAACTTTAAAGAAAAGCAGTTGAGTAAGGCAGTTCATTTTATTTTTAAAAAAAAAACTTGTGTTTGTAAACTTATCAAAGACAAACAAGTATAAGTAGAAATTTTTGAAATTTCCCTGGTTAAAATCAGGTAAAAAAATCCAAATCAGGTAAAAATATTAGAAGGTTATTTTTCTGAACTTTATTTGGAACACAGAGAAAACCTCCTTCCCTCTAAAGTTCTTGGTCTCCTTGCAACTGCTAATGATCAAAGATATATTTGTTTTAATAAGCTAAATACTGGGTTATAAACTGATAACTAAGTTTTCAAAAGGAAACTTACTTGATTGTGCAGCTATGTAACTTCATGCAGACTTTTAACCTGCTTCTTCTATCCTTTAACAAAAAAAGAAAGAAGGCAGGCTCATTAAAAATAAAAAGAACAGAAAAGTGACATTAAAGGTTTTGCTTCTCATAATAATGGAAACAGTATATTTGATATATTGATCTTGATCTACTGGATCTACTACTAGATAAGGAAAAAAATATGTCAGAAACCATGTGGTTGGAGAAGTGAGTAACCCAAACCAAATCAACCCTCGCCAGTAAATTAATTCAGTTTTTAAATAGGCTTATTCCAACAATAGAAAATTCTCCTTTTCCAACAGTGCCATCTTCCTCACCAGGTTTCTGTCTTTCCATCACCTCCACAGGATGAGTGAATTCCTCCCTTGCTTTCCCAGCTCCCTTCTCTTCATCAGTCTCCAGTAATGCCACAGTCTCCCTTGCGCACCCTGCATTCCGTATACCGGTCCCTTCCAGCCATGCTCAGCTGTATCCACAGGAGGAGTAATCCCCTTCTTTTCCCAGAAATTCCTCTATATGAAAAAAAATAATGTGCAGAACATTCTTTGACTTATTTCAATGCCAAATATTACGCAGAATAATAAGTAGTGATATAATAGAGCCCTCTCCATGCCCCGTAATCCTATTCACTAGATCTAAGAGGAAGAAAGGGTAGATGAAACATAACAAGGATCAACTTAAAGTTGCAAATTATCTTGCCTACCTTACGTGGTGGGTGAACCTAGGCTGGCTGCCAGATGCTCACACACCCAGCTGCACTCTCACCCACCCTCTTCAACAGGAGGGGAGGAGGAAATAAGATAAAAAACTTGCGTGTCGAGATAAGAACAGCTGGCTGGAAGCAACTGGAACTGTCTGAAACCAGCTGTGTCTGGTATGGGGAGCCCCTGCCCTCTTACAGAGGGCACTCCTGTGCCTGCCCCCCGGCCCCCCGCTGCCAAAACCTTTCCAGTGACACCTAATACACCTCCATAAAGCAATATTCAAAAAATCACTCAATAAAATGTATCAGAAAGTATGTAAAATTAGGCTCAAAAAATTCGTAGCTGGTGTGTAGTTTAAAGCTGACTGTGCCTGAGCTCTAAGCCAGGATAAATGCTTAGTCTCCAAGCCATACAGAAATTTCTTGTCCATACACAATGCCAAATCCAAGCTACTGCTGAAAAACTAACGTAGTCATGTGTCTGTGTTTGGCTTTGGAGCTCAGGCACAGTTAGCTTTCTCTGACTAAAACGTATCATGCAAACATACCCTTATATGTCATGAACTATGTAGCAGGGCTGATGCTTTGTGTGAGCAAGCCAGGCAGATTTAGCCTCTATGGTTGACACTCTGTGATACACGGAAAATGTAAGTCTTCAGCAGTCTATCCTCTCTTGAGATGAATTGAAAACCACAGCTGTAAGCTCAGAGTTGCTCTGTGCAAAATGAGGTTTTCTGGAAATGTACGCTTAATATATATTACAAAACTTTTCAAAGGCATGGACTTCTGTTTGCAAGAGAAGTAGAAGGGGATGCTAAAATTCACATTTACAAACCGGATCGATATCAGCTCTTGAATGTGTTTAACCTTGATACAGTAGTCATGTGATACACACTGGTAGTATGAGTACAAGCAGAAAACTTGGAGATTAAAAAACAAATGACGTATTTTTTAAATCTGTCCAGTTATCTGTTATTTGCAAGTTATTTGCAAAAGTAGCAAATCAAAATAAGGTAACAACTTTATGAAGGCTATTGTGACACAAATGGCATAACCCAAAGATCTAAAGGAAAGTAAAACCTCCAGACATTTGTATCTTACATCCAGCAGCTTTTGGAACCCAGTATCAGTTCTTAAATAAGGACAGAGAGCCATAAGGTGTTAGGAAAAAGCTGTAATGAGAGACCTTTGAAAGGTTAGTTTCACTCCTTTGGACAAGGATCTTCTCTGTTTTGATTGCTGTGATGCATCATAGGGCTAACAGCAATAAGGTAGACCATGTGGGACACAGCCTGGCTGCAAAGTTCATCCCATAATGGCAAACAGGGCCATAACACACCTGAACGGCCGCTCCTGTGAGCTGCCAGGGCAAGCTCAGTAAGTGCAGATCACTCTCAAAATAAGCCAAAGTACATGGGAGCTTCCCATTCCACTTGGGAGAGCAATAGCTTTTCTGTTCTACTCAGTGTTGGAGTAACTTTTATATTGTGACATTGACCTTGCTTGTAGAATGGACATTATGATTTTTAAACAGGAAATGAAGGAAGAAACTTGTCAAAATATTTTTGCCTAATGCTGACTTTCAAGTAAGCACAGAGAAGAATGATGTTAAGGCATTCATGTTGTGGATGTTATTATATTTACTTATACTTCTAGAAAATAGTAATAGTTTTTTTATTTTATATA
>NW_010555504.1:0-1674 GCF_000687285.1 Phaethon lepturus
CCGGCTGAACATGAGCCAGCAGTGCGCCCAGATGGCCAAGAAGCCCAACAGCGTCCTGGCGTGTATCAGAAATAGTGTGGCCAGCAGGAGTAGGGAAGTGATTGTGCCCCTGTACTCGGCACTGGTGAGGCCGGACCTTGAATACTGTGTTCAGCTTTGGGCCCCTCACTCCAAGAAGGATGCTGAGGTGCTGGAGCGTGTCCAGAGAAGGGCAACGAAGCTGGTGAGGTGTCTGGAGCACAAGTCTTATGAGGAACAGCTGAGGGAACTGGGGTTGTTTAGTCTGGAGATGAGGAGGCTGAGGGGAGACCTTATCGCTCTCTATAAATACCTGAAAGGGGGTTGTGGTGACGAGGGTGTTGGTTTCTTCTCCCAAGTAACTAGTGATAGGACAAGAGGAAATGGCCTCAAGTTGTGCCAGGGGAAGTTTAGATTGGATATTAGGAAAAATTTCTTCACCGAGAGGGTGGTCAGGCATTGGAACAGGCTGCCCAGGGAGGTGGTGGAGTCGCCATCTCTGGAAGGGTTCAAAAAACGTGTGGGTGTGGAGCTTCAGGACATGGTTTAGGGAACATGGTGGTGCTGGATTAATGGTTGGACTTGATGATCTTGAAGGTCCTTTCCAACCTTAGTGATAGTGATTCTGTGAAGATGAAACAGTGGGAGCCCACTACGGGCAGCGAATGCCTGCATTGTTCCACGGGCTCCCTATAGAAATCCCTGCGTCCGCATGACCCATTTTCCAAAGGTTTTTTTCTTTTTATGGAGAGGGAGGGTAAGAGGAAAAAGGACAATGTCTCACAGCTGTATGCAGATTAGAGGTACGTTGATGCCCATACATTGAGGTGGATAAAATAGCCATATTTTTTCCCAAAATGCTTATTTGTGATGCATGCATGAACTCACTTAACAAGCTTAAAATATTTAATGAACGTTGAGATGAATGGAGAGTATGGCGGGGGGGACACACAAAACTAGCAGAGAGAATTGAATACACTTAGCAAACATAGCAGCTTTGCATAGCTGTATCATATTCTCTATGGATAACACAGCTGTGACAGTACGGTTAGAGTTTTAAAATATCTAGGGATTTCTGTCTTAAGATAGTTATCAATAGTTGAAAACTTTAATATTAAACATTTTTAGCTCAGTTAAAATATATACCTCTTTTCTTTAATGCATGATAAAATATTATAAAATAGAGAACATTTTCCCTTTGTCATTTTTTCAGGACTAAGCAGGAAGGGTCTCTGAGAAAGTCTCTCCTGGAACTGATGTCTGCCTCGGGGAAGCCACAGGCTGCCAAAGGCAGGTGGGTTAAAACACAGAAGTCCCCCAGATTTGACAGTGTTTGAAATGCCAGATGAGATCAAGGAGACAGGTTGCTATAACACAGGTTCATATGACCTGTAAAACTGGTACAGTCTTCAGCACTGGAGAAAATCTTGCCAGATCAAATCATAATTTTCCAGCTTCATTTGAACTGAACCTAAATCTGTACCTTTGCCCTTGTTCTGACTAGGACCAGGACCTCAAACCCACGGTCTGCAGCAACACATCCATCTCAGCTCACACCTAATTAACTGCTTAATTAGAGCAGCACTGGGGAAACTCTGCTATTTGGTTTGCCTTTCCCTCTGGTGCCTGATGCCTCTCTTGGTGGGACCACGGTTC
>NW_010555504.1:1705-6791 GCF_000687285.1 Phaethon lepturus
GAGCCTTCCTTGTGATGCATGGCAGGTTCAAGGTGAAGGTCTCCTCTGCTGGGGCTTTTCCTCTCTCTTCGGAGGTAATTTACCTTGATGCCACCATGAAGCTCTGCCCCAGGTTGCACCACTCTCACCACAGCCAATTACCTTAGCTGGAGCTGGGTACTAATGGCCAGCTGTTTAATTTGGAGGAGCGATATGAAGGTCACTGAGGAAGGTAATGCAGTCCTGTTGATTGAACATGTGGATAAGGGCACCACAAAAACATAATCTACTTTGTTGGGGATGTGATAAATCAGGTTTATGTATGCAGTTGGCAAGCAGTACTTCTGAGTGTTACTCCATCAGATAATCCAGACAGCAGAGCACTTATATATCCCTCCGTCCCCTAATATGGCTTTAATCTAAGGATTAGGTAATTTTCATATTTGTAGGGTTTTCTAAAACAATATTAAACGTAACTCTTATTTATTTCCTACTTGTTTCCTGATTTTTATTTATGAAATACTTATTTCTGTGAACAGGAAAAGGTAGTTTAAGGGAAGATTTCTGATATTCCAAAGGGCAAAACCTCAGTGGGACAAGCCCTCTTTTTTCCATCTAGAGTAAGATGTCCAGAAACCCCAGAAGAATAACTGCTGTTTGCAGACAGACGCAGAGCAGCTTTGCTGCGTGCGTGCAGATGGTTGAGGTGTCCCTCGTGTGAGATTCGCCACACGCGCGAAGCCCGGATGGCCTGTGGCTGGGCGGTGAAGCTGCTGTACGGGCCGCTCCAGCCCAGCCACCACGGCACTTACCAGGGAGTTTGGGTCTCTGCCCTGCCCAGCGCTTGCACACCCTTGTCTGACAGGGACGCCCAGCACATCGCCCTGTGCCAGGCGGGTTTGTGAGAGGGAAGGAAGGAAGGAACGAAGTGGCTGTGGTGTTAAGGTATGATTGATGTGATCCAGAGGAAACTTCGGCAGATGGAGGCTGCAGATTCACTGTGCTGCCAGTCTGCGGCCTCCACCAGGCCCTATCTTCTAGCTCCTGGGGTCGGGGTCCTGCGTCAGAGCTGCAACAGGGTTTTTATGATTCAGCTACTATTTTCTGATCAGGGAACATCCCGTCTGTACACATTTTTGTCATCAGGTGTGAAGACATTTGGTGTTGAATTTCTGGAGGTACTCTGACAATTTGACATCCTTCCTGAAAACAAAGGACCCAGGGAGAGCTGTCACTCGTGCTGCACCACTGCAGGCTTGGGAGAGGGTGATGATGGACCAGACACCAAGGACCAGATAGCCCATCAGAATTTAAAATGCAAAATAATTTAAAGAGTTCTTGGACTCTTTTTTTTTTTTCTTCTTTTTTCTCTGGAGATAATTTTTTTTTTCTCTCCCTTCCCTCCTATTACACTTCTGAGATCTGTTTCATTTGTTTACCTCTTGCATTTTACAAAATATCATCTGAAGGGACATGTAGGCTCTATGTCAACAACATGCATAAACATACGCCTGACTACAAGCGTACGTGGTTAGATGGTTCTTGTGCTTAACAACAGAAGCATCTGTCTGATGTGAGGAAACTGCTAGCTGAGGCACTGCCATCGCCTGGTTTGTCAGCATCGCCTCCTCTCCCTGCCTAGCACTGAGATGTTCACACCACTACCCAAGGGAAGGTTTTTAATTACGTAAGAAGTTCTCTGGGGAAGACAGAAGGTGCTAAGAGCATGTTAGGGCAAGGGGTTCAGCACTGTGAAGCCCTAGGACTGCCAGAGGCTGCTAGGCTCTGCTTTCATCTCAGGTAACAGTTGTGTCCTCTTTCTCTGCCCACTTCATTGGGTCTTTCAGACTTTTTCATTCTCTGTCTCAATGGGAAAGACCTTGCAGTCTGAGGACATGTCAAGTAAACTTTTCTAACACAGAAAGAGAAGTATGAATGCCATTGAAGAGGGCACTGGTGAGGTATCCTCTAGAATAGCTTGTCCGGGCCTGGCCAGCCCCTGCTCCAGAGAGATTAACTCCATCAGGAACAATTGCAGAGGCTGTCTGGAGGATGGACAACCTATCTGACAAGAAGAAATTAGATGTGTAATTTATTAGCTGGCACTGTGAAAGGGCAAGGAAGAAGTCTTGCTCTCTTTGGATGTGGATTCACAACTGGTTTAAACCCATTGATTTCCAGGCTGTTAGTACAAGGGTTTTTGACCTGTCTCTGCCTGTCCTGCACAGTCCTGACACATCCCTTGGCCCAATGCTTATGCTTGGATAACTGTGGGATCAGGGATATTTTCTGAGTTAATTTTCAAGCTAGATGAGTTTTCCAGACTGGCCAACCATGAAGTCAGCAATAGCGTGACCACTAGTGTGGTATGGAGGAAGGAGTGTGGCCACATCATTGTCAAGAGCAGAGATGCAGGATGTGCCCATGCCACTGGCTGGAGGGAGGTGAGGGAAACCTGTTTGACAGCAGCTCACACATAGAGTCAGCTTAAGCTAAGCATGAAACCAGAACTGAGAGGTTAACACCATACAGGGAGAACTATTTAAGCTATGGTACAAGGCTGGCATAAGAACAGGTGGACATATGGTTATGAATAAAATTAGGCTGGAAATTAAAAGGCTTCTAGCCATGAGAGGAGTAGGGTTCCAAAATAGCTTTCTGATGGGAGTGGGGGGGTTCAGAAGAAGTCAAACAAGTGTGAGATCGAGCTTAAGGAGATTTACATGACACAGTTGCTGCAATAGTGAGGAGCCTGGGCCAAAGAACCAGAAGGTGTATTTCCACCCTATCTCCCCTGCTTGTTTTCATTTTGACTTTCTCTGTTACCCTCCTTTCTCCTTCCCTTTTTTCTTGTTCCTTTTTTCTACTTGGATGACAGGCCGGAAAATCCTCTCTGTGCATTTCCTCTGTTGCTGTTATGTTCATTTGGCAGAACAAGGCAAGGGCAAATCCCGTTCTGGTACATCTAAATGGGCCTATTGAAGTGCGCAGGCAGAGGCTGCGTGGGGCTGACCCTCGGGGCACAGGAGCAGGGGCTGTGGAAAGCCACGGTGCCCTGACGACACAGCAGAGTCCTTGCCCTCTCGGTGCATGGCTGGTTCCCCTTGCTGCTGTGCCATGGACATGCTCATGCCTTAGCAAGACACTCAGCTGCAAAGCATTTGATTTCTGCTTGGGGAAGCTGATAACAGTATCTACCTGAGAAGGTTGTTGAGAGGTTTGGAGGATGAGGTGTCCTGAGATGCCTAAATAAACATAAACAACTATGTTTCTGTGGAGTAGAAAAGTCCAAAATACAAGTACAGCTGTAACGAACATCACTGTAAGTATGATGTTCTGTTGAACTGGAAATGGAGAGGCTGACCAGGTAGCACTTGTCAGGGGAAGCAGGAGGTGCTCTCAGAGCCTGGCGCCAGGAGCTGCTGGGCAGCTGCGCCTTGCCCTGCTGTTGGCACTAGCTTTGAATACCCATCACTTTTGGGGTCCGGTCCTCCCGTGCTCGGCAGGGCTGGTCTGGGGCAAATCAGCACAGTGTCAGGCTTCCTCCGCCATACCAGTGGCACCGTCAGAGTGTGCAATTTGACCCTGCACCTGTAGGCTCTGAAATCCAGCTTGCAGCGAGCAGCTTGTTTTAACATATAATAAATACAAAGAAGGGCTCTTTGGCAGGGCATATAGTGCTTCCTGGCACTGGCTGCTTCATTTGCGCAGGTGCCCACTTGCAGTGACTGTATTTACAGCTTGCAGAAGAGTTGCTTGGTTTTCACAATATGCTGTTCTGTAAAAAGTAAGCATGTCTTGCAAGAAGTTGATCAGTTAATACAAAAATGAGTAATTTAGAGGCTAGATAGACCAAGTCACTTTTTTCTTCTGTTGCGCTATTGCAGAAGAGCTTTAGGGCACGGGCAGTCACCTGAACAGTTGCCACAGCTCCATTAGTTGGCATTAGTGCCTTCATTTCACAGAAAGAAAACTATTGCTTTACACGGTTCAGGCTGTAATTCCACAAGAACCTCAGCCATATATCAGCTAGTTGCCATGGTCATGCTCCTCCTCCCATGCTGGCCATGGGACCCTTCCTCCTCCCGCAAACAGCTCCAGTACTAACCAGCCCCAGTGCCCAGCCATTTCAGCATGCTAAACTGGTAGAAAGCTATTCACCTTTTTTCACCAGGCCAAAGGGGGCATGTCCAAAGTCACAGGAGCTGGCTAGAGAGCAGCCAAGCCTGAGGAACCTGCAGTTAGATGGGTTCAGACTGATGAGGAGCAACAGCATCCATGTGTTGCTCACAGTTTGTGGGGAACAGATTTAAGGAGTCCTGTGGCTTAATTCAGCTTGGGTGTGATCCTGCTGGAGCTTTCCTTAATAGCCACAGCAATGAATTCAGCTCCTTTCAGTGAAACCCAGCCAATAGAGATGATACACACCTATGTACATACTCATCTAAATACAGTATTAACAACTGAGTGAAGTGGAATATTAGAACTCCTGTAGTTTCCCTCTCTTGATCAGTGTTCTGTGGCTTTTCCCTTGTTGGAAAAATAAGTTAATGCTCATTAAGACAAAAGCAGAATACAAAGTGGAAACTTCCAAAGTGTCTTTCACTTGTGTTTGTGCAAATTAAAACATCTCACCTAGAGGAAACCTTTGACCTTCCTTTTTTTCCTGTAGATTTTAGATCCCACAATCAGCACTACAGCACAAGATGCACACTGTCGTCCTCCCACTCTAATGCAGCCCACACTCCATGAGTCCCACAGAATCTAGCAACAGGTTGGTATCCTACACTGGTACCTGTTTCACCATCAGGTACCAGGTGAAAGGGCTGCCAGCTAGAAGTGCCCGTAACACAGGCAGGAGGATGTGACCAGGCATCCTTTGGGCACCATGGTCCCTCTGAGTGGGTAGCAAATATTCAGAGCCTTTACAGTTTTTTGTTTTTTGTTTTTCCCCTTTGAAGTGTCTGGTGAGGTTTAATCTGAAACAAAAACACTTTATTTACAGCTAATGCACACAGCATCTTGTTTGTCTGATTGCAATAGAAATTAAAAACATCCAGGCCATTCTCATGCTCCAGATCTGCCTGTACTCTGTGCCTATAGAGCT
>NW_010555504.1:6822-28895 GCF_000687285.1 Phaethon lepturus
CTCCTTCTAGGGGCTATTCTTGCAACATTGCCCATTGATGTTTAGGCAGGTTTGCTGTTTTTTCCCTTACACACACACACATTGAACTTGAGTTGGTTTTGGCCAGAAAATCCCCCTGCTCAACCCAATTGGACCCAGAGGTTGGCCCATTGTGTTGGATGGCTGTTACTTTTATGAGGTGTTTCACTCTACAAAGGGTCTTAACTAAGCCTGAAGGAAATGTTTGTAGTGCTTTAATCAGATCTATGATTTTGGGTAAGACATATTAATGCCTTCTGGTATTACTAGTTCTTTTACAGCACTGGCTAAAGTATCAGATCTTAGAGAAATGTGTGTCAGCTGTGATGTACTTCTCATAAAAATCTGAGCCTATAAATAATGAAGTTCTTCCCTTTCTGGAACATCCTTGATTATCATAATCCAGAGGTATTGTTACAACCTGCAGGATGTATCCATGCACATAAAATTTTGCATGGTGCCAAAATATCCTCTATAGTTGGAGGAATCCTGTAATAAAAAAGGAAGAAATTGTCCAGCATGGTGGAAATCATCTGCTTAAAATGAATCATGATTGAATGAACTGCCCGAGGAGTGGAAGGATCTCGAAAAGTCAGCAGAGCCCATGTTCTGGGTGCAAAGTGATATTGTCTACTAATCTGCGCAGATATGTGCACATTTATATTACTTATATGTGGAAAGACATGTCAGCTGAAGAGAAAAAATAGCTGGTATTCTATCAGGTTAGACCTGATAAATACCTGCCTAGACACTAAGCTAGCATCTGTGTGCTAGACACCCTGATGTGATGCCCAGGCCACAGAACAGTCTGTGATAGTTTGATTTTTTGGTGAAAGGCTGTATTTACTGAGGCAGATTAAATAATATGAGACAGAAGAATGTGGGGAAGAATTCAGCAAATGTTTGTGGTAACTTGGTGAGCTGATCTGAGTGAACCTGTAGACATGTTTTGTCTGCAGACCTCATTGCTGCTCCATCCTGCCATCATGCTCATGGCTGTTCTGCCTCTGCAGGCTTCTCCTCGTCTTCTGGAGTCTTCTCCAGACATGGTCAATGCTGCCTCAAAACCTGACCACCTGGCCACTCTGTCAGCTGTTGTTCGCATGACATCAGCATGTAGCGTCCTTCCAGCCACCGGCTTCTGGGCTTCTTGTATGAGGTTATTGCTTCAGTTTGAATAATGTGGGATCAGAATGAGCCATGGATCTATAGGTGGTTTCCTGTGCTCTCCTGCCTATTCCTTATTGGATTGTAGTTTCACAAGTACAGTTTCATTAGAAAGGCCTGCAGCGGAGATTGCCTTCCCACGCTTTCCTGTTTACATGATACTGCTTGTGCGTGCCAGGCAGAACAGTCTTTTTCTTCTCTGTGTTCCCAGTATCAAACGTTTATAGATGCATAGAGGCCACTTCAGTCTAATTTTACAGTGTCTCTGAAGGAGGAAAGGTAAGGTTAAAGCAGTTCATCGGGGCTCAAGAACACTGGCATCAGTTCCTCACTTGATATACAGATGAATTGGATAATTCGGTTCATTTCTTTTTTATCTTAAGTGTCTTTTTAAAATGGGGATAATGACATTTAAATGTGTAGGATCACAGCAGGCCAGAGCTGACTGCTGCAGCAGTGGGCATTGCCATCACAGCTTTAAGCTTGCTACCACTGGTAGCAAGGCAGGAGATTTCAACCCAGGCTTTCACACAGGTATGGTCCAAGATGCCCACAAGACTGATAGAATCTGCCCTGAAGGCTGTGCCTGCTAACTGTGCTGGCTGCTGGCAGGTTGCGTGCATGTGGCCGGCTGTGCCCCAGGCAGTGGTGCAGCTATGGCACAGGCTGACTTGGGTGCCCTGCCTGTTTCTGGGGTGCTGTGGGCAGCATGGAGAACAACGTATCCCAGAGCCTCTTGGTGTTCCTTCTAAGAGAAGAACCAGTTGTTAAAACTGTCTGTGTTTTCTTAGTTATTCCTTTCTCAAAAGAGAGAGGAATGTTTGAAGAGGTAGGAGTTGCTGCAATGAATTGGTGACTGCGATCCAGCTAACCTGGTGTTTTGTCTGGCAGGGACACTCACCAGGCACCTAGGAGGACAAGGCAAGGAGCAACACAGAATGCCAATGGTGGTAATCTGCCACCAAGAAAAAAACCATTCCTAATCCCCCATGGTGGGATATTACATGGAACGTGATTTATATTCCCTGCAAAATTCTCTGAGTTTGTGCATATGATGTATTTTTCATCCATTAAAGTGCCTAGTCTCCCTTTGAATCTGCACTTTTATTCTGTTCTCCACTTGCATAACAGCCTGTAACAATGCGTTTCCCTATCTAATTATTCATTGTGTGAAAAAATATTCTTTGAAAGGCCTTGAATTACCAAATTTTCCATTTAGTGAATATCCTCTAAATCTCTGATAAGAATATTCTGTCTTTTCTGTATCAGTTCTACAGGACTTCGGAAGGATACTTGTGTGCTGTGCAAACTTCCTACTATTATGTTTTCTTTTGGAGTCTTAGTGTTGAAATGGAATATGGTAAAGGTAAAAAAACCCCACTTTGGCCACTACCATGGCCAATACTTGCTCAAAATAGAAGAAAGAGGAAACTTTTTTCACTTAAAATCTAAATTTTTCCTCTGGTGTAGCTGCTTGGCTTCTTTTTTAGCCAACCTATGCTTGGTGCAGGCATGTACAAATGCATATAAAGAAATTTCTATATCTTCTGATGAGGTTGGTGTCATGTTTTGGCAACTAAACTGCACTGGAGATTCAAATGATGGAAATAACTAGTTTTGATTGATTCATGTAGTTCTATAATCCTAAATTATGAAACTTTTCAGAGACTGAAGACGTATTTGAACATAGTATTAGAGTATTACCTGCTTGATCTTCTATCCTGCCTTAACTGTTGACTTATTTAGTGCTATATTTAGTCTCTGGTTCAAGTATACACCCACATTCTATAGCGTTGAATCAGTTTTTTAAGGAGAAGACACATTTTCAGAGCTGGAATCAAGTCAGTGTGACTAGAAGTTCTTGAATATACACTGCATTTGGATTTCATCTGAGTTTGCTGCTTAGACACATTCCTTTCCCTTACAGGTTTCTAACCTGTTCACTGATATGGATTGGGTATTTTCAGTAGCTGCTTGGAAAACAGACTTAGCTGGGCTGCAGCAGATCTAAGCTTTAGGTTCAAGAGTCTTGCAGTGTGTTCGCGTACTGAAGGCAAGGAGCAAAAGAGCAGGGATTAATTTATTCAACATTGACTATAAACACATTTTATTCTCTGCCCATAGTCACCCAATTCATTCAGAAACCACAGAAGCAGGAATTTCTGATGTGAAAAGCTGTGTTACGTCCCCTAGGTCTCCTCTGTGCCAACTGCAGGGCAGAAATGAGGAAAAATTGACATGTGCATGGGAGTTTCAGGTACTGGCTACCACATACACTTCAAACTTAAATAAGCACTGTTTTTTCTGCTGCAGAGGCTGACTTTGAATGTCCTTGAAGTCTGGTATTACGCATTCTGGCAAGCAAGTAACGAAAGGAGCCAGATGCATCAATTCAGTCATATAGGGAGGTTTCTAGTAAACTTCTGCACGACGGGGTAGTGACAGTGTACTTAGTAAAGCCACATGCTTTTTTAAAAATAGTGCTATTGATTTTGTTAGTGTGTGTATCAAATGTTAGCACATTCATTAGAACAGCAGCCTTCCAAACACTGCTGTGGAACAACCAGCAGGCCCGGAGTCGATATCCATCTGAATACTGGCTCGCTTTCAAAGGGCAACTTAAAATTAGGGCATTGACTTTTCATGTTATAGAGGAAAGATTTTAAAGGGAGCATTTATCAGAGTTAGGCAATATTTATCAAATACAGCTGGGCTGCAGGTCCTGTTTGAGCAGGCCAAGATGTGTGCATACAACCATGTACAGCACTAGCAAAACAACACGATATATGTTTATACACATATATTAACGTCTAGGGTAATGGTCTAGTATAGATACATGAGAAAAAAGAAAAGGACATTTGTCTAAGGAAATTTTCAGTTCTAAACTCCTGTGTGGGTATATTGAAACATCACTGAGTAGGAATGTAACGTGTTACAGTGATTAAATTAACACTGTGTCTGTGTCCTTATAATGTAATTTTTGTACAGCGCTTTGAACAAAGCAGCACATTAGGACAAATATATTCTTTGTTGTCAGTAGGTTTACAGTAACAAAACACAGTCCATTGTGTCTGTTGAAAAAGAGCTAAGATAACATAGTAAAATCAACTTTTCTCTCTCCTTCTAAGTATGAGAGATGAGGGAAGAAGATAGTAAGTCTCATAGACTTACTATGAATTTGTGACTTACCAGTTTTTACTTTTTCCCTTTTGTGTCTGTTCATGCAACCCTTCGACCTTTCATGGTCCCTGAGAAAAAGCTCTGCAGAATGGGTTCAGTACCTGTTGTGCACCTCTGTATTCTTAATGTAAACCCATGAGCATGATCTATGTCTCTGGAGAGCAAATGTTCCCACTACCAGAGCACTGCTTCTTTTCTCTACTAAGCTGATTAGGTTTATCTAATATCTGTGGGTTTTATTTGGTTGGTTGGGGTTTTTTGGAAGGGTTTCTTTTAACCAACCCAGGGTCACCAACCCAGTCTACCACATTGCTCCACTGTCAACTGGGGAGAAGAGGAGGCGGAGATGTCTGATTACATTGCTTTAGCTGCCTGGAAAAATGACCATAGGAACAAAGCCAAAACCACCTCCTGAAGTACCCTATTTCTCTTTCTTTCTTAGAGAGGGACACAAGAACTTCAAAGCCCCTAGCATAAGCACCTTAAGTTAGGTGGAATAGAATAGACATTGCCAGTTAAATACAACTTTTAGCTGTGTTGATTCACCCTTCAGAGATGCCTCCATTACTGCTGTGACTGCAGAAGGACACTTTGGTGAGGTGTCTGGTGCCAGGGGCTACCACTGTGTCCGCAGTGGTGGCTCCCAGCTAGCCCACGGTTAGCCGAGGGGCATTGTATCCAAGCTGGGACTGCTGCCACGGATACTGAATTCAGTGAAATCTTCACAAAAACCTCTGTTAATCTATTCCTGCTTCCTAGCCACATGATGAAGGCATTGAACTGCATTTTCCCTCCTTTCTGTATTTTCCTTACTTTCTCTTTTGTAATGAAGAGTGTCAGTCTAAGAGGATGATTTCATTGGGTTTATTGTTTACAGGTCCTGTTAATTTTTAACCCACTTGCCACTGTGACTTGTTTGGTGAGGTTTGGGTTTTGCAAACTTGTCTTAAGTCTCAACTGTCACACACTGAAAAGTGCTTTTGTGGTGTTATTGTGTGGCAAGTAACTAGAGTGAACAAATGTCTCGGAGAAACTCTGTTTCTAATGGAAACAAAAGGTAGAAAAGACCTCTCTCTATATTATTCTCTCCATTCAGCTTTCCTCATAGTTGGTACTGGATGCCTCTTCCTAGTGCATATCTTAACCAGGTTCAAGTGTTCCTAATGATGAGACTTCCCTTATTTTATTTTCTGTCATGCTGAGTTCATTATTATTGCAAATGAATTTTACTCTTTGTCTCAAGATGCATATCCCAAAGATCTTTACTTTATTTCCTGCTCCAAAAAAAGAAGCCATGGCTTTGGGCGGTCAGCCTGTGTAAAGCATAGTTTTAGCAGTTTTATTGTTCCCCACAGATTACGACTCTCTGAAGTCTCTCTGAATTCCTGAATCTCATCCTACTACACTGTGACCAAAGTTGGGCTCTGGAGTCTAAGGGCCAGGAATCCTTATCATTATCATATATTGCATTTATCTTGCCTCTTTCTTTGATGAATGCTAAGCAATAATTTTAAACCTTTCTTCCTTTAACAGCAGGAGACGTTCCCATCTGGAGTTCAGTCTCTCCAAAATAAATCCAAGAGAAAGTAACCAACAGAATGAGGGAATGGAGTATTGAGGAGAAAATATGGGGGGCATAGGGGGGTTCTGAGTCTTCCTTGACATCGTGCCACCAAAAAGCACTATTGTAACAAGTGAAATTAATTCTTGACTTCTTTTCCACTTAAACCACCAGGCAGAGGCTAGCTTTAAATGAATCTCTTATAGCAGTAATTCATAGGTGGCAGCAGATTCAGGGTGAATTTAAAACAATGATTTGAGAAACTTGACCTCTGTGGCAGAAAAAATTAGTTCCTAAACTGTAAGTGTCCAAAATATGGACTCATACCTCTGATTTTATGAAATGAGACTAACATTCTTTACCATGTTTGTAAAATTATCTGGATCAAGGCTGCCATGGTTGTGCCAAGTATTAAATTAGACTTATTTAGGTAACCCTTCTCCTCTTCAACCTTCTTCTCCTCCCTCTAGTTGGGCACCTTGTAGCTCCCAGTGACCCAGCTAGGATCTGTCATGTAGATTGCATGGCAAGCTCTGAGAAACACCGAGTGTAGACACTGTTTGGAAATTAGCCAAATTGCCAAGGTCAGACAATTTATAAGAAGTTAGCTTTTTATGTCCTTTTTTAAAACATTTTCCTTTCAAAACAGTCAGATCCTTTTGGTGCATGAGAAATAAAAACTGCAGCACTAGTTAATCCCATGAAAACTTCCCTTTGGTGATGCCTTCCTATAAGTTAAACATAGTCCCCCAAAACTGCTTTCCAGAAGGAACATGTTCTCAGATGGCCATGGAGATAATATGAAAAAATGTTTTTTGAAAAGATTTGCAGGCAAAAAAACTCAGAGGATCTCCTTGCTGCTCCGGTTGCTGGACACTTCCAGTGTGGAAGGAGGGCAAAATCCAGTTTTGCCCATACCAGACCCAGCCACCCTCAGCCTATGCCCACAGCAGAACCTGGGCCCGTTTTTAGGGTGGGTGTAACAAGTCCCCAGCTGGCATGGCTGTGCTGAGGACCACAGTTTTCTCTCTGCCTTCTGTAAGGATGGACACCTCAGAGGGGGTGAAGTGAGCCACCCCGCCCAGGGATGGATGGGGCATGAGGCTAAAGTGGAAGGGATGATAGAAATCAAGAGAAGTTCTGTATGTTATGAACCTGATTTGTTAAATTACCCCCAGATTTTACTTTTCATTCAAAAATGGGCTCTTTCCTGACTAGAAAATTATCTATTTGAAGTCTAAATGACTTTAAGATTAAACTAAAAATTAGATTACTGGATTTTAAAATTCTATTTTAATTGAATGTTGCAGCCCTTTGGAATTTAAAGAAATTGAAACTCTCTGAAGCCAAATAGCAGACGTACTATTTGAAATTTGATGACGAATTTGTCCTTAATTTTATCCAATTATATTAAGAGGTCTTTCTGTTATAAAACATTAAAAAGTACTACTAAGGCCAGAGAGGTGCTAGCAAAATCTTTTTTCTGTCATGCGGAGCCCTGTACAGAATTGCGTGGGCTTAAATATAATGTATCTTGATAGTTTACCTTAAAACTCTCTGTCCTTTTCCTCAGTTCAGCTGAATCCTATGAAATAGATACGCAGCTTGGAGAAGTTCTTCACACCCCCACAAATGCTAAAAATGGCCCTGATACAACATGTATTTATGTAACAAAATCATCTGCATTAATATCTTCCTTTCCTTTCTGCAAGAAGCACTGGAGAGACCCAGGCTGACACATTTTCATGCAGCCCCTTCCATTCTTCTCCTTGCATTCAGGGCAGCAGGGACAAGTCGTGTTTTCCCTTAAAAAACAGGCCACTGAGCAAGCAGGAGTCTGACGTGACTATTAATAGGGTGTTCATCTGCAAGCCCACAGCCCAAGCTTTTGGGCTCTCTCCCTTTGAATATTCAGTACCTTGTTATGGATCAAAATTCCTTGATAACAAGAGTTCTGGACACTGTTGCTATCCTGATCTTCCAAAATAAGGAGGGCATTAAAACCAAACCATTTCCTCTACTTTTACTGAAAAGCCAAGAGACTGGCTGGCTGGTGGGATCAAGCATAGTGTATCGAGCCTTTAACCTCTTATTCACATCTGACAGAACAAAGAGAAAAATGTGCCCACTTGGCAGCTGTTTGGTGTCCCGTTTGCCACCATCACATTCAGGTGGACTTCTGCTCCCTAGATCACAGCCCAAGAAGGTGGCTGAAGCGCTGCATGAACAACGGGAGGGGCTTTATCTTGGCCTCCCAGGGCTGGCTCCCCAGACTGAGATGGAGGCACACTGTCAGGAAGGGAAGAAGAGTGAATTATAGCGACCGCTGCTACTGCTGATAGGGTTGGAGAAAGTCTTGGTAACCCTGCTGTATTTAGCATCACCAAAATACCTGGCAAAATCAACACCCAACAAGCCTGCCCATTTTTCATATGGAGACTTACGTCCCAGCTCCGCTGTTCCCCTATGGATACTGACAGCCAAGGGTGCCGCAGCCCTTCCTCGTGCCACGGCTCACCGGGATGGCTCCTAGCTGAGAGCTGGCTCCTTGGCAGGGTGTGTTATTCCCAAGGGGCTGTCCCAAAGAACAACCTCCTAAGCCCGTTAAACCAACACTCACCGCCCCAACCTGGTGCCTGTTGTGGAAATGAATCCTCAGCAGCAGTGAGAATCAAACCGATATTCTCAGCAGCAGCTGTAAACTCGATAAGCTCCCTGTCCTCCTTTCTCTCCCCTTGCCTCATCCCTCCCTTTGGTGTTGAAATGAAGGCAGAAACATGCTGAGAGAAGCAGTGCAGCGCTCTGTTTGCAGGATAATATGCAGACCACATGTATGTATTAAAGGCTGTATGGAGTTATAATGAGCCAGGAGCATTTAAATGCAAGCCAGGGGGAATTTGCTATTCTGTGTGGGCAGATTTCAATTGTAAAGTTGGCAGCTCTGGTATCCTGTTCTCTAATGCCATGGGATGAGAAAAAATAGGCTTTTCTTTCAGAGCAGTTGATTATTGAATCCACACCAGCTGTTCACGCTAATCCAAGCTTTCTTTGCTTGCTCCTTGTAATAGAGGCATCCCTCATCCATCCATCCATGTGTCCATCTCCCCGTCCTCATTTCTATGGCTCTTTTGTAATCTTTCAGAAAGGTGGTTAGCAGCTATCAGACATCTAAAGTGACATAAGCGTCAGTACCAGGCAAGGGTTATAACTAATTAACAAGAGAAGAAAGGCACCCCCAGCCGTATATTGAGACTCAAATTATATTTCACATCCACTGCAAGATGGGAAAAAAGCCATCATGAATCAGAAGGCAGAGAACCATTTTTTAACAGTGACACCTGACTCTGTGCCCAGCAAACCGTGTGGGATCAGAGCTGGAGCGAGTCCTGAGCTGGCGCAGAGCGGTGGCTGTCCCTCCTGCCCCACTGCGAGCCGAGGGACCTGCAGCCAGGCATGCAGCAGCAGTAAAAGAAATTTACCTTTTTTTTTTTTTTTTTTTTTTTTAAAGCTGCATAATAAAAGGGGAGGAAGGGGTGAGATAAGAAGTGAGTTTCTCCTGGGTGCTTCTCACTCAGCCTGCAATGTTATGTAAGGCTGGCACAGCTAATGCCTGCTCTGCTTCACCACCAGCCTGGCTGCTTCATCCCCATAACACAATTATTTCATCCGTCTCTCCTACTAGACATCACAGTGCTATTGCGATTAGTCACATTTATTAGGATAGCAGCTAAAATAAAATTAGCAAGCACAGTGGCCCAGTTGCACAAGGGACTGGGTGAACACGGCTCCAGGTGGTCCCCGCCCCAGAGACATTCAAATCTCCTGGAGCAAGAAGAGAAGGGACAAGGGGGTGAAATACAGGAACTGAAAGAAGGGTGTGAAAGCAGCAGGAGAAATGCTGTTTCCATGAAGAGCTTTGGCAGGAGAGGGTGAGTTTAAGTTGGAATGAGATGACTGAGAATAAAAAGCAGCAGGAGAAAGGACATTGTAGGGGAAAGTAGGGTGGAGGAAAAGGTAAACCAGTAAGTGACAAGCTGAAGAACAGAGGTTGATGGTGAGGAAAAAAGAAGGGTTTGCTCGAAAAGGCAGCCAGCCCAGCAGATCCTCCCTGCCTGCATGTCTCCTACCTGTTTTGTCTACTGCTACTGCACCTTTTGGTCCTCTGTCCAATTCCCTCACAGTGTTTCTCTGTCCGAAAGGTGCCTCCTTCCCTGCTCACTGTGTCCTCCTGGGCTCGGAGGATTACCCCACGCTTTGTGAAAGAGCAGCCTGTGGTCTCCTTTCTGGAAATCTCGGTTGAATTGCAGAGACTGAGTGTAATGCCAGAACTATGCAAACTGAAAAGCTGCGTTAGCACTAAAGATTGTACGTTTGGGTTTGGAAAACACAGATCTGGGATGCTCTGGGGCATGGTGGGGAAAGTGGACTGTATGACCTGAGAAGGGATTGGCAGGCAGGCATGTACAATTGCATTTCTGTATGTTATAGGCATACGGATGGAAAAATGAACCCTTGAAGTGACTACTTGACTTCCAGGAGCTTCCATGCCAAATGGTGTGTGTGACTTACTTAGCTAACAATTTAAACCAGTGTATCTGGACAATTTACAGATAAATCTCCATAAAGTATTGGCTTGGCAACTCATTAGCTGACAGATGTTAATATAAAAAGAGGGCTGACTGTGATTCTTGGATGAGTAGAGAGAGGAATAATAACTTGCAGTAATGTGATTTTTCCTTTGCAAGTGGCATTGGTGACACTTCTGGTAGACTACTGGATAATGCTCAAGTATCCACATTTCCAGCAGAATATTGAAAAGAATGATGAAGTTGTAGAAAAGAGTTCCAAAAAGGCTTTGAGAAAATTAGAATTTTAATTTGGGATAATACTTTGTGGTAAAAGACTTAGAGTGCCTAACCTGCTAACGTTTATCAAAAAGAAGACTGAGAAGTGGCTTGATTACAGTGTGAGTACCTTCATGGTGAGAAAATACCAGGTATCAAAGAACTCTTTAATTTAGTGGAGAAAAGCATAATAAGAAACAATAATTAAAGCTGACCAGACAAATTTAAATGAGAAATTAGGCATAATTTGTTTTTTAACAGTAGGAATGATTTCTGAATGAACAATTTTTAAGTTCATTTGGCACATCTCTGGATGTGTCAGATGAGGACTAAACTCCTTTCTGAAAGGTTCAGTCAAACACACATTTTTTATGATTCACTGCAGATGATATTGGGTGAAAGTTGATGGTTTGTGATATAATTTGGTGATTTCTTTTGCCTAGAACTCCATGATCAGCCTATGTATCCACAAAAGCTCAAAGCTTTTTACACTACCCACTTTATCTGATTACTTCCTTTTTTACCAGCTTATAGGTAGAAAGCTGATGGATCTGTACACATTTGCATAGCAGTTAGTCCAAATCCTGGAGATCCTCCAATTCACATGCTAAATAACTGTAATTAAAAGTTAATACACTTACAGCCTCAGTTTCAATCAAGACTGACTTCCAAGGGTATTTTTTGGGGCTGACAGCACCAGGAAGGCAGATATGAAGGTTATATGAGTTGGGTGAAAATTGGACAGAAATGTTAATTTGACAGAGTGGAAAGTTGCTTAAATCTGGCACTCAGCAGGTACCTAAAATGGTTAAAATTGGCACACAGTTCTTTGCAAGTACTGTCAGAGGGTGGCTGATAGGGTGGGTGGGAACTGCTTGGTGTAGAGTAGATGCTGTCTGGACTTTTCTGGATTAAACAAGTATTACATGAAGTCTGCAATCATGGCTGGATTCAGTAATTCAGTTGCTTCTAGTCATATGGTCCTAAAACATCTGCCCCTTGGCTGTGCTGCTATGCAGCAGCAGGAGCTCTAATCCAAATGCTTAATCCAAAGTTTGGACCAGTGTGTCTCCCATTGCCGTGGGCACTCCTTGAATAGTGTAACAAGGGAGCTGGTTGGCATGAATCTTGGTGCCAACAACAAGTAAGGGCAAATATGTCCGAAATTTAGAGCTAGTGAGTTTAATAGTCACAGTACTTTATAGGATGGCTGAAAATGAACCACAGCTGCCAGGCTGTTTGTCTCAGCGACTTCTACCGCCCCATGGGTCCTGCAAAAAAAAAAAGGGAAAGAACATCCCATTCAATCAAAAGCCTGGTACAAAGCCTGCCCAAACATGAATCGATGCAGAGCCCTTTAAACACTGTGGCCCAGCCCCACTTGTGGCAAATTTACCCCATGATGAATCAGTGCTAAAATTGTCACATCTCAGAAGCCTGTCTTTCTGTGCGCAGCCTGCTCCTTTCTCACACTTTCAAATGCACAGCCGGCCCGTTTTGTACACAGCTGCCACGGTGTGATTTGCTTTGCGTTTATGCCTCAAGCCTTGCCCCTCTGTTTCCCTGTCCGCAGCCTCAGTCTATTTTATGTCATCCTAACTGGAATGCGTGCAAGAGAAACATCCCATCCAGCCACATGTGAGGGCATCGGGGCTGCAGCCACACCGTAGAACTGCGCCTAATTTCTCTGGTTGACTCTGGGTGCTGTTGTGGGGCGAGGCAGTGTCCTCGTACTTGCCAGCCCGCCCAGCACCCCATCAGGTGCGGCTGGGCTGTGGGTCCTGGGGCGCCGGTCTCTGGCAGCTCTGCTGCTGCGTCCTGTCCTTCGTCTGGGTAAGGTGCTGATGCAGCATGGCAGGGGACAGACAGCCTGACAGACACGGTGCGGCACCCGGCCCCCCGCAGCTCCCGGCTCTCTTTGCATGGGCATCACATCTTCGGATCTGAGCCCGGAGCTGTGGTGCAGACCCTGTGTGGCAACGTGGGTGTAAATTGGGAGCGGCGGTTTTGAAGTGGGTGATGCGGTGTTGGTGTGGAGTGGCGGTACAAGGGCGGTGCTTTGGTTCAAGAGGGGGAGAGGGGGAGAAAGGGAGGGAACGCTAAGGTAACCACAGAAACATGGTATCCTTGGATATTAGCAATCGTGACCTACTTCTGGGTATTCACGCACTTTTTTAGTGCTGTTGACAAAGGAGGAGTAAGATGGAGGGCTTAAAGCTCTGGGGGAAAACAAGGGATCTTTCCATCATTTTCTAGGATCAGGATTATTCATGATAATATTCAGCTAATGTAAATCTTTTACAGTTTTATTTCCTTGCACATAATAATGTTTTGGTTCCTGCTTTGTATACTATATGTATGTATTTTAATAATACATTACTGAAACACAGTTGTACACAGAGCTGTACTGTTAGGTGTATGGTGTAGACTGGAGGGACTGACTGGGGTGTCGTTGCGCCTGTATAACCTAGCTGCTGTCAGTGGTGTTAATCTTGGTCTGCATTTGATTTAGATCAGAGAGAAACCCTTCTTCACACGTTGTACCTGAGCCTGCAGGGCTCCTGGTGACCTTGCTGCAGCTCAGGAGAGATCTCCACTAATATCAGTGAAATCACACTGTTGTAAATGCAGGAAAAAACAGGCCCTGGGCTTCAGTGAGATATGAAGAATTTAGACTAGTATGTAACTGAGAGCAACCGAGTCTGTCTATTTTATGCCAGATTAAATACTCCTTTCAGACCAAAAAACAAATGACAAGGAAAATGATTGTGGAATTCACAGTCATTCCTAAACTATCAAAGGGGAGGGCTTTATTGATAAACAAAAACAGATGGGAAGACAAGAACGTTGCCTGCTTTTGAGCAGTAATTGTAAAGACTGGAAAATACATAATTTAGGGCTTCAATTGAACACTGTTAAAGCATTCACTTCAGTGGACCATTGCGGTGCAAAAATCTGTACCTAGTGTGTTAAAAAAAAAGACAGAAATTGAGATTTAAATCCATAACCTTAGCTTCTAGTCTTCTTTCACTTGTGACAGTTCTGTAAAAAAAAAGGTAATAATGAATCAGGGCTTGTCAAGGTGTTTTTAATATTTTTCTCAGCTGCAATTCCTTCCTGCATACACGGTCTCAAACATTTAGACTATGTTGGCAAAACGAACCAAAAGGAAAGCATCTGTAAGTCAGTGGTAGTGAAAGTGTAGCTTTCCAGCATGACTTTTTATTAACTGCTAAGTGAAGATGAGATTAGCTAATGATAATACGATAACATAATGCCTGAATTCTATTCCAATATGGGGGATGTGCACAGCTGCCTTCTCTACAAATTAAAATCTACAGGTATTTTATAGCTGTGTTGTCTGCAGAACTCGAATCTCAACAGCAGGGTACTGACTAAAGACATGGCTTGAAGAAATCCTTCATTCCCCTTCACCTACACCAGACATGGCTCAAGCCATGTTGTTAATCTCTAGAGCTGTAAATGATGTGCTCAGATTTGAAAATTTCCACTTTATGGGAGGAAAACTTGTATTAAATGGAAGTTAGATAATCTACCTAATGCCACACGATGATTCATTTTGCAGGATTGAGTGGACATTCATGAATTCCCAGTCCGCAGTGTGCAGGACTGAACCCTTGCCTTTACAGGCATTGACCCAAAAATTTTCACTATTTCTTTCCTCTGTTCAAGAAGGAGTCATAGTCAGCTGGTTTCTGCTGATGATTTAAGCATTGTCTCATATAGACTTGCTTTGATCAGACTTAGACTGTCTGGATTGAAATCTTGGCTCCGCTGAAGTCAGGAAGAGTCTTACCGTTGACACCAATGGGTTATGATTAATGAAACTAAATCTCTGCCAGTTGCTCTTACCAGGAGCCTTGTCTACTCTACACAGTAGAGCCTCACATACACAGCGCTACCCTGGCAGTAAGCATCAAATGAACCTCTGGTAGAAACAATAGCAAATGTGGGGCATGCACTGCACCCTGCCTCCTCCTGCCTCCCCTCATCCCCCACCGTCAGCACAGGCATCCTGGGGAGAGCATTAAGCAGGCACAAAGAAGCAAACATGGGGGTGGGGGGGAACATGTCAGTGGGCTGTAGATAATGCTGAGCTCAATGTGCAGTTTTGCAGTGCTGTCTAATGCCTATGTCCTCAGGGAAGTAGACTTTCTTATTTTGAAAAGGGCTTGTGCAGCAGGTTCATGAAAGATCTTTCAGAAAAAGCCTGTCTCAACAACCTATTAGTAACACAGCCTTGTGACAGATTCAGAGATATTTCTAAATTGTTACCTTAATTTATTGTGGTTGGACTGAGTGATCTGAGGCTTTATTTTCTGAGGAGACTTTTTCTTTCTGTTACACTCCAAATTTGGTGGCTTTCAATTAA
The DNA here is from genome assembly GCF_000687285.1 of Phaethon lepturus. Classification (NCBI taxonomy): domain Eukaryota; kingdom Metazoa; phylum Chordata; class Aves; order Phaethontiformes; family Phaethontidae; genus Phaethon; species Phaethon lepturus. Next base: position 21,986 of record NW_010555504.1, read on the forward strand.
AAATACATAACACAGATTGACTTTCTGGTCAAATTTTTAATACCCCACCTGCATCATAATATACTCTCTCTGCTAGGGGGTCTTATTCATTGAATAGTATTTCCCACTAGCCTGTAAATTTCCTCCTTCATTTAAATAGTTATTTAGTCTTTCATTACTCTAAGGTTTAACTTAAACAAAATGTAATTTACATAACAAGTCACTCAGAGACTATTGTGCATCAAATAAAAAAACTGCCATATTTTATCCTTTCCAACTGACAAGTGGAAATAAATATGTTGAAAGGGACATACCCAGTTATTAAGGGATTTTAACAGCATTTTTTTGTTATTTAGTAAAGTGCCCTTGTCATAAACTAGGATTTTTAAACACAAAAAGATCCTGAAATATTAGATGTGTTGTCTGGACTTTATTCTCGACAACAGGCAGAGTTACAAGACAAATAGCTTGTAGGAAGAAGCTGCAAGAAACAGGCAAAACTAATAAAAGATCTGTGATCAAGTAGAGACCCAGTAAACTGGTTCTTGCATTCCATACATGAGCAATTCCATTGACTTTAAGTGAAACATTGGAATAATAGATACTTCAATTCTTACTCATCTGCTTGAAGTTGAAGATGTACTTTCTGCATGGGATTCACAGTGAATAGCACTTTGAAAGACTGAGTTGTAGGTAATTAGTAGAATCTGAGCTTACAATTACCATCAAATACAAGTTGCAGGGAACATTTGGGCAGCAATAAAGCCTTATAACCTATGAAATGCACAAATGAGGTCATGACCACCCATGGATATTAAATATCCGAAGCAGTTTTCTAAGTCTAGCAGTTGGTTTTGGTGTACAGGTCACATTTCAAAGTGGTAATAATCTGCCTATGGCAGTTTTACCCACCTTCAGTATTATATTCTGTCCCAAGCCACAGCATGGCATGCTCTTCACTGATAAAAAAGTTCCTGCTCTTCAGCAGAGAAGTGACAATCTCTCAGTGAACAGTGACATTGTTGTGCTGCAGTCAAGGTGACAATGAAATATTTGTGGTTAAGAGAAACATGTAAATACAAGTGTTTCTTTGAAGAAGGTGGGGTCTGCTAGGGCTTGACCCCACCTGTGAGTCCTCATGGGCTGGAAGGTCCGAAATCCTCCAGTATCAAGGACTGACAGGTATGTCCATGGCCTCCATCAGCAGTAGCCATTTCTTCCTGGCATCTCCATGAGAAAACTAGCCCTGTATTTGTAGCTTTTTGACAATGATGGGTTTAGTGGGAACACTGGGTATCCCACTGGGGAAAATCTAAGAATAACATTAATAATGTAAATAATGTAATCCTTATGAATTCAAGCATCAGCCAGAGCCTTTCAGAAGCAGAAGAAGGCACATGATACATCCTGCAGCTAACATGGCAACTTCAAAGTGCATGGACAACATAGGCACAGTGCCAGTAAGTGATATAAATATTTCCCTTAGCACTCCATGCCAGGCTCCCTGTGGATACAAGCTGTTCACAAGAGATCCAGGCTAAACCTATCCATAGACAGAAGGAACCCAAAAGGTTAGAGTTTTTTAGATGCAAAGTATGCAAGGTCTACAAGCTCCCAATTATTAATTATCCAGTACTTCTCTGAAATATCAGCTTCTGTTGTGAGCTAATCTCTGTACTTTAACCTGCATGCTTACCCACCAGAGACAGGTTACTTTGGGGATGGTGGGGTCCATCCTCACGAGATTGACATAGAACTTAATAGGATCCTTTTGTGCCATGTCCCCAACTCTGCTATGTGAGGACAGCACACATGTTAGCACCGAGCCCAACACCACATCTCACCACACTGGGAAATGCACGCCATGAGGGGAAGCAGACACTGCCTGCACAATACCCCTCAGCAGAGATCCTCATCAGTCAAAAAGCCTTGGAGACAAACACAGCCCTCAGGGCTTTAATAATAAAAATAAATAATAATAAATAATTATAGACATGCCTGCAACAAGACCGAAGTCATAGTAGAGATCCTGCAGTCAGAGGATCTGGCTACATATAACTCCACGCTGGTCTGGGGAGACATCTTATTCCCTGTCAGCTCAGAGCAGCTCAGCAAAGTAGAGGGTGTTTCTGCCATCTATTGCAGTGCTCACTGACAACACTACAGCAATGCGTTATGCAGGCAAGGATGAATAAGAACATGCTGGCAGTGCCAGGCAGCTATAGAGATTTGGAGTGTCCATCATTGTATCCCTGTCACAGGATGCAGGTTGCATTGTCCAGAAATGGAAAGGACAAATCCCAAAGGACTGGCTGGGTAGAGTGAGCCAGTAAGTGGCCACTGATCTTTGGGTATTGCCTTCTCTTCCTAAAAATCCCTAGTTTTCAATAGCATGTTTGTGAAGGGAATAACTTCTCTTTTTCTTCAGTATGTTCTTAGCAGGATGACAGGTACAGTACATTTGGCATTGGGCTACCAGGTTATTTCTAAAATGGAAAGACAAAGGGTTAGCATTCACAAAGCCCATTACTGTGCTGTGGATCTCAGCACAGGGTGAATTTTGAATGGGAAAGGAGCATTACTATAGCAACACGTAATGTAAGCATACAACCATAGCTTCCAGAAGCTCCTAGAAGTTGCATAGGTCTCATTTTCCTTTGGACAGCTCTTCTTTTTCCTAAAGCAGATTTTGTGGAAAGTTGGCTGTAGGGAATTTAACTCTGTTTTACCTGCTTTTATTACTGGTGAAGGAGGACAGTGACTGAAGGCATTTGCAGATTATTACATTTTTAAAATCTGGTTTTTGCACAGCTTAAGAGGCTATGTGCTTTTCTGGAAAAGCTGCTCGTTGATTAGAGTGCTAACTTGGATGCTCAAAATGCTCCTGGCCAGCTACAGAGTTGGGTGACCTTGGATATGTTACTTAATCATTATACTTTAGTAAAAAAAATATTTCCCTTATAAGGTTTTTGTTAGAATAAGAATATAAAAGATTGTAAACTACTCAATGTGGTACAGTGGACAATATACATTTAAGATAGATATTTCTGTATTGATAAATCATGTGTCTTAGACAATGTTATCTGGTACGCTTAATCAGACAAACACTGAAATAATCAGGGAGATGATTGAAAGTGTTCTGTATAACCTTATTGAGGATGTGGCAAGTTGTCCTAACCATACTTGTTTTGGAGAGTATCTTGATAGAAAAGGACCTTCCAGTTCAGAATCAGAAGCTTTCTGTACAGCAGATGGGTCTCCCAGTCTCTATTCCTTTTCTACATTGCTGTATTCCTGGTTCCTCCCATGCCAGGATTTTCCAAAGTGACTACATACCTTGGATGCTTCAATTTTTAGAGAGCTCTGAGCTGCCCCCTCAGCACTCAGATGCTCCTGTCACTGGTTGCAGGTACAGGAGAGCAGGAGATGCAGACCCAGAAACAGGCTCAAAGTTCAGCCTCTTTTCTCCCTGGAGCTGCAGATGTGCAAGGCAGGAACTGAGTTCAAGGCACGCCACACTTCTGTGTGTTTCTCCTTGTATGCACCCATCTGTGAGAAGCTCTACTGAGACTGGAAATGCATATATATATAGCTGGGTTGCTAGAATACATAAAAATTCACATTCTGCATTTTTTGCAATCCTATAACACGTTAGAGACAGATAGACCAATAGCAGTCAGACCTATTTAACCTTGGTAAATGTGTTCAGTTCATCTCTGAGTATTAAAAGGCGTTAAGTTGTAACCAACATGCCCATGTGAACGCATGCCCACCAGCCTGATAAACTGAGTGGTTTGACTTTGGAACAGTAAAATACAGACAGAAATAGTAGATGAATAATGAGAACCCTTTGGTTTTAGGAGTAAGGATTTTCACTCTCCAGCAGAGCTGGTGTTAGCCAGTACTCTGCTTCTGGGACTAGAATTCAAAGATCAGTTCCCTCAGGGGAAGCCATAGGAAAATGCATTGAATGGCTATGAAATAACCTGCTAATAGAGGAGGTTTCTTCTACTTATCATTTAGCCTAGATTAAAAATGTGGGAATTAATTGGCCTTTAAAATGTTTTTAATCCTGTCTAATACAATCATGGATAATTTTGTCATTCATATCAGAATATAATTCATCTTTTCTGTCCTTTCAGGCTGAAAAGTCTACCTCTGGCATTACAGTTAATGCCACTACCTGCCCTACAGAAAATGTGGGGTATTGCACTGAGTTCAACCTCTCATTCTTGCCATGCCAGGTACTTTTCTTTCCTTGCAGAGGAACTAAAACACAGAGACTGTCTGTATGACTGCTTGCTGCAGGGAAGGACAACTACTCGTGACATGGGAGTGGGACCAGGAGTGGCCAGTCTAGAAGGGAACTGAAGCAGCGTTAACACCACAAGCCCAGACTCCTGGGGAAGTTCCCATCCCATGTGTAGGTGCTGGCACTGAGTTGCCAGGGCAGGAGTGGTCTGCAGCACACCTAGACCTGCCAGGGCACCTCTCACACACATGTCAGTCTCTAATGGCTTTGGCCACCTCATCAGGCAATGGGAGAAGCAGATGTTAGTATCCCTTTACAAGGTAAAGAAACCAACAGACAGAGTCTAATGAAGCAGATATTCTCAGGTGAAGTCCCCTTCTGGTGCTGTATTTTACTGTGGTCTATTAGTTTTGTACTGAATTCTTGTTCTGTATGAAAAGCCTTTTCTGGAAATGAAGTAAATTAACGAAGGCCAAGATGGGCCTCCTTTGGCTACTGCTGTTATTGCTAATGCAATGATAACATCCTGTGGCCCTCCTCACAGCAGCATCCTTGGACTATGCTTCCTACAAACCCAGGTCTGACGCACATGTAACTAGGCCTAAATAGTCCTGTGATGTCCAGTGTGCTATACCGGCACCTAAAGAAATTAATAGTCTCTGGATAATGAATTAAGAGAAATATAGACAATACGTATACTGATACATTTAATATAGAAATAATAGATAAAAGCATTTTCCCCTTTTCATCTTTTTTCCCTCTATTATACCAAGCTGTGTTGAGATTGGTCTTCTTTTAAATATTTTTAGAAATAATGAAATAACTGATGCATTGTAATCCCAGTAGAGTCCTCATCATTGTACCCTCAGGCATTGCTCTGCTATTTCAGGCTCTGAAAGAGTGCAGTTTAATGGAGTGAGAAGATCAGAAAGCTTTGTCTTTGTCCTAACTCGATGTCTGAGTCCTCTAGGGTCTGCTCAAATGCCCTGGGATTTCTGCTTAGTTCTTTTAAGTATTATTCCAGTGCTGTAAGAGAAGACTCTTGATCTGGGACCATGCTTCATCTCCAGAGGCAAAGAAGCTTTAGGATAATCATTTCATTGCCTGGGGATTTGGGGGAAGTTTCAGGCATCATTGTGCCTGAGGATTTCAAGCTATATCAGGGTCCAGAAGAGCCACTGGCATGCATCGGAGTAGTTTCCACAGCCTCCAGAGCAGCATAAGCTACAGAGTATTTTCTGCTCTTAGTGCTTTTCCTTTCATCTCTGCCATCTTTGCTGGGCCTCATAAAGCATCAGTCTTGGAGGCACAGCAGGAAAAATCATGGTTACTCAGCTCTGGTCCACATGTGCCTTTAGAAATGGGACCAGACCTAGGGCAGAATTTGACACTATTCAGCTGGATTTCCAATGATTTTCCAATTGTGACTGATGAAAACTCACTAAAGAAAAAATCTAGAGGGATCTCATGTAACATGAATGATTAGTTGTGGTCATAACTGAACAATTGTTGTACGGTGCGAGTGGCTGTGCATCTGTTTCTATCTTTAGGTAATCAAACCAATATTAGAAATAAAAAACATATAACAAATAGGTAATTAATATAATAAAAAATTCTCAAACATAGTCATTCAGATTTTAAATGAATTTCCATAAATTCTGCTCATGCTTTTCCTCCCATTGTCAATGAATATTCAAGAAAAACTTCATGGTCAAAAGTGTTTGCAAAAAATAGCTCATTTTAATTAAGCAATACAGAATATTCAGAGAAGTGCATTTCCTATTCATAACTGTCAAAATCACACCAGAAACTTTTCTTTAATCATTTTGCCTACTCTAGGAAGGCATGGAGACCTTCCACCTGACCTCTGTGTCTCACCAAAGCTCTCAAGCTTTCTACATGCAGAAACAAGGCTCCTCTCTAACCATTTTCTCTCTGAAATTCTGTTTGATGCTACTTCACATCCACAAGAACCTGAGTATTTTTAAAATATTGTCCTCTGCCTTCTTATTTGTCTGACATTTGGCATCAAAGCCCCTTTGTTGAGCAAGATGATTTAAGCAGCTGAAGCAACTGCCCAAAGCAGTGGCCAAAGGGAAAACATGAGCGAGGATTTGATTTCTGTGAGCAAGATCATGTACTGTAAGCAGTGGAAAAACTCAAATTAATGGTTACCTATGGCAGAAAGCCAGGAGCATGCAGAAGCTTTTTGTGCAAGAAAACTGTGAAAACTGTCTTTTTATTAAATCTTACTGTGGATTTTGTGGATGTCCTTTGTAACCAAACAGGGATCTATAAAACCCAGTTTCCATGGACAACGTGCAACCAAAACACATGATAGTTTTTGTCCTGTCAAAAAACACAGGTAGGTGTTAAAAAGCTGGTATTAAGCTGATACAACTCAAAAAAAAAAAAAAAGAAAAAAAAAGGAAAAAAGAAGACGGGGGTTAAGCCAAGGCAGAGGAGTTGGTGGGGCTGGGGTGGGAGGTCAGTGGCCATGGCTGTGGGGTCTCTCTGGGGGGCTGTCTGCCCTGTGGGCTGAGATATCGTTGGAGGAGCTGGGCTGAAAAAGCAAATGGAGGAAGGAGGAAAAGCATTTCCAATCCACCTCAAAAAACCTGGGAAGCAGTGCCATGCTTCTGCCAGCCACATGGCACGGCAGAGGCAGGGCACCTGTAT
>NW_010555504.1:28932-29619 GCF_000687285.1 Phaethon lepturus
GCGGGCCCGGGTGATGGAAGGCCGGCAGAGCACCCAGCCATGTCTTTGCCTCACTGCCCTCCATGTTTGCTTAAGGCAGATGAGGCAGCCCTTCCTGAGATGTTTTTAACACGGGTTTTAATAATTCTTTTCATATGAGTTTCCTGCTAATGTGAGGGGAAAGAGGAGCAGGGGCAGGCTGCGTTAGGGAGACTCATCAGTATGGAAATCACATAGTCCCAGTCATCTATTTAAGAAACGTGTCTGTGCAGGGGTGGGAGCGCAGTGACTCAGCGCAGGCAGTGGCAGCAGCAGCGGAGGGACCCGCCGCGGCCTCTGTTCCCCACCACCGCCCCCATCTCGACCACCTTCCACCATCAGAGGCAAAGAGGCATCTCTGGGGAGCCACTGCTGGGTGGCCCCATGTCGCCCCTCCTCTCCTCCAGGCTGTGGAGGAGCCCACCACAGGCACACTGTGGTGCCCTGGGGAGGGTTGGGGGACACAAGGTGCAAGGACAGCTTCCTTCCCGGGGAGAAACGGTGATTTCCAGTTCTGACCTGGAGAAGGTTTGTGACGGGGTCACTTCAGTATTGTGTAGGCCCCAGCCTGCCCCCGAGCTGCTGGAGCAGGCGGAGGAGATGGGCACGCTGGTGGCTCACGCCCAGCCTGAGTGCCAGGGCTGGGGCTGCATTTCTGTGTGGCGGGGG
>NW_010555504.1:29890-49731 GCF_000687285.1 Phaethon lepturus
AGCGGCCCGTCTGCACGTGTGTGCAATTTGTAACACCTGTGGGTTCAGTGTTACTGGAAATTCAGTAGTTTAAGGCGCAGAGCCTCTTCTTCCGCTGTCCTGCACCTCGTAAGGTAACATGAAGCAGGCACATATGCCCAATCACTGCTTAAGGTAAAGGTAAGAAAAACATTTGATTAATAATAAATTAATAATAAATTATTATATATATAATCAGGTAGGTCTTGGTCAGTCTTAAGCAACATGCTACTGAACGTGTACCTGATCAATGGATAGCTACTTAAAATTGGCTTAGACCACTAGTTTTTCCGCTTTTGCAAAACTACCTCCAAGAGATCACTTACAAAGCCAGAGCAGAAGGCGAGAAATGACTGTGTCTGAATGGTTTAGTTATGATACAGGCCTATTTGGAGGGACTGGAGACAGTTTAAGTTAAGATGGATTTTAACGTTGGTAATGCGTATGACTACTCTCTGCCTCAAAAATCCTTTGAGGTAGGCAAGTTACCCATATCTAGATCTTGAAACATGGTATGATTAACATTGTGTCTCATGTATATAAAAAATTGCGGATTTGCAGGATGAATTACTTTATTTTTTGCCTGAAGAGAAATAACATGTGAGCAAGAAAATTTTCAGAAGAAGAAAGCTGGTGTTTTGCAAAGTGTCATGTGAATCTAGTCTCAAAAATGACACTGGCTGTAGCAGGCCATCAGTTCAGAGTCATAGAACAACTAAACACAGAAAACAGACTAAATGAAACTCAAAACTTTCCTGACTAGCAAGGAAAGTATTTCACCAAAATGAAGGAAGTTACAGCTGAAAAATTCTTCAGAAAGGCTGCTGAGGAGCTGTAGGGTAAGTGGAAGAGCCCTAAGGGTGTCTCTGCAATAACAGTCTTGAGAGAAACCTGTCATTTCTTCCCAGAAGGATAACACTGAATGTAATAATTAACCCATCTATAACCAGCATTTCTCTCCTAATAGAGGAAGGGTGTGGAGAACAGCCTGTCAGAGTGGTTGCTTGCTTTGTTGTTGACAACGTACCCTTGCAATGGGTACATCTAGAGAGAGACAGTACAAGACAGCACTAACTGCACAGCAGTTGGAAGGAGGGGAAAAAATCCCTTGATGGAAAGCTGGGAATATTTATAGCCAACTGGTATTTTTGAACGGAGTTAGGAGGACAATTTTCCTGCCTTTTCACCGATAAATAAATCATTAGAAATAGATTCAAGTGCTGGTGGGACAGCCTCTCAGCAAGATAACGTGGCTATATAGAGGACTACCACTATTCTATATTTTGTTTTGAGGCACAGAGTCTCAAGAGGTTGCTCAGAAAACAAGTTTAGACTGAGTAAACAGAAATGAGTTAATATTTTGGCCTCAAAGACCAAGCTCAAACATTGAGAATTCAGTTGCCAGTATACAAGCCTTCAGATAGAAAAACTCCAAAAGTTGCTGCCATAGATTGTTCCTGCCCAGCTCCATGGAGAGGCTTCACTTTTTAGGATGAGCTCATCTCTTTCTGAAAATCAAATGTTGATAAGCTACTAATTTTGTTACTGCTCATCCAAACCCTGGCTCAGGTTCTCCCTGTCTGAAGTACCCAACAGCCCATATTTTTCAAGAGTCATATGAGGATGAAGCCTTGTTTCTTGACTTTGATACAGTGCTGTAGGAAGGGCTGACAGTTAAATAAAACTTACTGATTCAGCTCACCCAAGTATCTCTGCAGAGGAGTTGCCACACTCTTGACAACACATCAGTGTGGTGTTATGCTCCTTGAGGAGCTGAATGCATACTAGGTAGAAAATGCTTTTCATTTTTCTACTTGTATCTATGCAACTTTCATGGGGATTTTTCTTAAGCTCACTGCTGGTCTTGGTCACACTCTGTGTCAGCAGAAGGAGAAAAGGTTTGTCCTTGTTGCTGCTGAATACAGATGTTTTTCCTTTGGCCTGAGTCCTGGTTATCAAGGCTCTGTAGCAGAGAAAGGAGGAGGGAAGGGGAGTGAAACTTCAATACTACCAGCTTTGCTTGCTTGTGCCCACTATGCAGGAAAGACTGAAGCCAGTGCAGCAGGCCACTGTGCCAGCCCAGCTGTCACCAGGGGTTGCCACATGAGCCGTGGATGTTGGAACACTGTAATGCCACAGTGATGGCTCTCCTGTCACTAGTGGTAGCTTAAAAAGTCATCTTTAGTCAATTCTACAAGTCAGGGCTTATTTGATACAAAACCAAGTGTGGTGTTTACTTCATGAGACCTGTTGGGCTGACCTGTTTGCACAATTCCCTTTGCAGCAAACCTCTGTTACAAAATTCCATCCTTCAAACATGGTAAAGGTTTTTTCCACTGTAGCATCTGAAAGGATACAGTTACTTGAAAGAGGGGTGACAGCTTGATGCCTTACAGTCAAACATGTTTGTTAAGGGTCTGTTCTCTTGCACTCAAGAAACAAAATTAAGTAGACCTCTGACAGTCTTCTCACCATTGAGTCGGTCTGTATTATCCTAACCATTGTGTATTACTGATCTCAATATTGCACTGAGCAAAATAGGAAGCCTTTTTATACAAGGAAAGACATTTAACATGTTTAACTGATTATTTTTGTAGCTTAGCCCAATGTAGACTTTTATTAGGGTGCAAGGGATTACCCTTAATCCCTAAGCATCCAAACAAGGTGTGAGCAGACGGGATATAATCTGTAACTGCTCTTCTGCTTTTCATTTTAAATGCAAGGCCATGATTAGAAAAAGAAGGACTGAAACCTGAGCTCTGATTATTAAAAGGCCCTCGGGAGTCATCACTGATAGCCAAGTAAATGTGGTTTCCTACAAAGAGCAAAAAGCCTAACCTCGGTATACAAAGAGAGGGATCTGAACAGCAGGGCAATTTGTTCTGAGTATGGCACCAAACAGGAACCCAGTCTGGGATCTGTGAACAACTGGATGTGTTTATAACATCATGCAACCATGGGCTACTAACCTGAATGAGACCTGGATGGAATTGCATCAGCTGTGTTTGTCAGGAGACAAGATTAAATAGCTCTAATAATTATATTGGCCTTTACAAATTTTGTGATTCCTGGTAAGTGTGGTTCTTGTGATGACCCTTTTGCAAGTCATGACAGGCAAATGGGTGCGTAACTGCATGCCACAGTTGTTCCTCTGCCCAAAGAGCAGCCAGCAGCTAATACCAGACAGTACCCTGCCTTTAAATATTTTATTTTGACTCTTTTATTCTCTCATGAAAATAATTGAAAGATGATGGACCGGGTTAGAAATCAGGAAATAGGCACTGTTCACTGAAGAAGCTGTAGTTTTGCTGCCATTAAGATGTGGTTGACAGTTAACTGTACTGAACTTTTTTCTAATGCCAAGAGTTAGGATCTAGCATTTCAATGTTTTACCAGTTTAAAAAAACACATGCAAGCAATCTTTAGGTTAAGGAAAAAATATATATAGATAGATTTGGCATTTACAGCACAGGTAACTTAGTGAAATACCGTTGTCAGTGGTTCTCAGTTAGGTTTCATTGTCTTTTATATCTAAAACAAAAGGTGCAAAAACCTTTTGCAATGAAAAAATTACTCTGACTGTGCATCCTGAGCCTCCCTATTTGGCAAAGACATGAAGTGAACTTTCCACCCAAACAGAAGCACAGAAATACAGCTGTAAAGTGGCAGGGGCAGGGCATGATTAGGACTCAACTGAAGCCAGAATCTCCTGATTTGTGAGACTAGATCTTCTCTGATAGCAAGCCAAAGATTAAATTTTAAAAACTTAGGTTTCTGAAAATGACTGAAAAATCAGTTCTTAGGTGTCTGCCCAGCTTAAGAAAGAAGTTTAGAATTAATTTTGTTGCCAAAGGATAGTTTATAAGAAGTCTGTTTTCAGAAATGACTGAAGCATCTTTGATCAGAAAATCACTTTCTACTTCTTGAGCCTTCTGCTACCTGCTTCTTGAGCCTTAGACATCTAAAAGGATGACTTTTGCAGATGTACTAGGCAAAGCTGTCCAAGTTTCTGAGAATTCAATGTCTTGTCTTTTTTAAGATAAAGATTTAGCTTTTTTTAGGAGGAAAAAATGGAAAAAGGAAGGCTGCAAGCTGAAAATGATTGTGGTGGTTTGGATGCCCTTTGTGCTATTACAAACTACACTACTTTGTCTTTTTCTGAAGACTGTCCATAACAGTTGGGAACAATATAGCTTAGGTTTTGGTGGGAGGGTAACAATACTGGCATCACTGAAGTTCAGCACAAGAGTGCCATAACTCCAGCCCCTTCATCAAACTCTGCTAAGTTTTGCTTTTGTTGTTATAGCACACATTAGTCAAGCTGACAAACTTAGATGTCAGCTGGATTTCCTAAGTAAAAGAAGGTTGAGACAGGTAGGTGTCTGTCTTTTGATTCACCTTGTCTAGCTTTTTAATCCATGTCCAACTGCAGCCAGTGTGATAGGGTTGACATTGAATTGAAATATTTTGAATTCCCTACATGATTTGCCATGCATGTAGAGGAGAGAGACACTAGTAGTGTCTCCACTGAGAACGATTGCATTGTGAAGCCACTGATTCTATCCACCAGAGGATTCACACAGGAAAAAGCAACCATGGATTTCCTGCAATTGGAGCCAGCTTTGCTCGGAGTTTGAGCCTATTAGACATGAGATAGATACACCAACCATGAGCCACAAATCCCTAGGAAATTGTGCTTTCTTAGTTTTTGTGTTGTAGAACTACTCTGTTAGTTTTGAGCAGTAAAGCAAAGATCACAGTTGTGTTCTCCTCCTCTAACAAAAGAGTTGTTCCAGATAATATTTGCAAAGTTGTGTTTGAGGAGAGAGTAGTTGCTGGTGTAAATAGAGCAGGATGTGGGCAAGCACCCCACGGGAGGCAAGAGTCTGGGCTGCAAGGGGATCAGGAGCATGCTGAAGGACTTTGGCAAAAAGGCATGGGGGACCATGGAGGAAGAGAGGCAAGAAAATGAGGTAATGACTTTAATGAAATAAGGAATAAATATAGATGCCTGAGAAAAGAAACAGAATATTCTGCAAAGTGACAGAGTTAATGAAATCCTTTAGATCTGTGTTCTGCAGTTGAATTCCCTGGTACCAAATTTTCTAGTGTACCTTCTTACCATATTTTTTTCCAGCAGCTGGGAATCCACAGTGTGTCTTTCCTGGGTGGATTCCCTGTGTCTGAACAAAGGCTGAGCTTCAGTTTCAGCGCTCCTGTGTGGAAGAACTAACAGGGTCTAAGAGGGGATTGACAAGAACAGGTAGTGCCTTAGTGCTGGTTTGCTTTGAGCAGGTAATTTATATTTAAGTCACTGGATGGCTAGGGCATTTTCCTGTAGACCATAGATCGCATTATGAAGGCTTTCTCTGCTGGTGCATAAGGTAGCTGTGAGAATGCATTTTCTCACTTCATCACTCATTTTGCCCACTAATACCAGACCATCCACACCCAGACATGTTCACACAAGGAAGAAATATCCAAATTTTAAAAAAGGTATTTATACCTAGTCACAATGAGTTTCAGTCTTATGTTGTTACAGTAACCATCAGACTCTCAAGGACACAGAAGTGGGTTGGTATAATAAAGAGTGGATGAGCTTTTATTCATTATTTACCCAGGTTTTAGACTTGTCCACATGCCTCAAGGCAAATATAACATAAGGTTTTAAATTTCCGTTACTGTGGTCAGATGTTATTCAGAAGCAAGAGGAGGAAGTAAAAAAATAGCTTGAGTGAAGCTACATACTGTTTAAAATGTGTTAGTCTTAGCTGCCAGAGTTGCAGCAAGGAAACCAATTATTTCAGAGAAACTCTGGTCTTGCTCAGTCTCCAGATATGACATGGGGTCAAAAGCTTGACAACACTTTGGGATTTTAGGTTCAGTTGGGTTTTTTCAGGTAAACTGTTCGCCATACCATAAAGCCCTTTGAGGCGGGTCAGGGTGAAGGCAGTGCAGGTAGGAAGCAGCAGGGAAGCTGCCTGGGGGCCCTCCATCCACCCCCTCCATCCCTACCAGCCTTCAAGGGCCACTGCCAGGCTTTCCTCAAGGGCAAGCCTGGGACATCTGTGAGCACCGGTGCCCACGGGCCTCCAGGGGAAGGTGTGGCTGTGGCTGGCACAGCAGGGCAGCTGCAGGAGGCCGAGGGGTGACAGCAGCACATGGCGGGCACTGCTTCTGGCTCTGGGTCACCCATGGCCTGGCAGCATCTCACAGATGCTCAGCACGATGCCTTGTAGGAAATGCTGCTTCCCACCCAAGGTTGCCATGGTGATGGGGAAACAGGCCCTGTTTTGGGCTCTTTTCTTGGCTGCAGTGTCTGAAGGGAGTGGCCAATGCGTGGGTGCGTAAGTCAGCCCTGCTCCACACACTCTCACTATAATTGTGTACATATGTAAAAATACGTATATACACACTTTTTTTTGCTAGGTAGCCCCGCAGAACCTGTTTGAAGAAGTAACCTAAACAATATGAACCAGAGAATCAAGAAGGGAGCTTAGATAGGGGAAATCCTTATTTTGGAAAAAAACACCAGTCCGACGTTCACCGTTCAGTCCAAGGCAGCATTTGGTTCTTTCCACTGCTGCCAGCTGTACAACAGGGGTGGGAGAAGCTGGATACCCAGCACAGCAGTGCTGGGTGGGGAGGCAGTCCCAAGCTGAAGGGGTCCCCATGGAGGTCCCAGTAGCTCCTTAGCCATGAGCAGAAAAGAGCCTTCTGCGAGGAGGGAGGCTCTTTAGGTGAAAAGCAGGACATCTTGGTGTGCCAGTGATCCCACACCCCTTGTGGTTGGCCTTGCAATGCTCATACGACCAGGGAGCTTTCAGCTGTCAAAAGGAGATGTATCTCACCACAGTGAGGGCAAAGCACTAACAGTGACCTCCTCCAACACATTGGCTACAGGCAAGTGCATATAAAGTACTCATGTTTGTGGCCCATGCATCCCTTTTACTTGCTGTTGCAGAATAAATATAGTGAGATCTTGTAGTTTTTCTTGTTAATTCTTTTCCTGAAAGGTCTCTGTATACCAGCAGCCACATACACAAGTGACCCTGCAATAACAAATCAAGTTGTGCTTCAACAGGAAGGAGACTCTGGCATAACATACGGTCTGCCATTTAGGGATATTTTCTCTTTTGTAATGCTGTGCTAGGATCTGTCATTGCTTTAGACTGGATTCCTTCAAGGAATATTCTGATTCAGAATATAGTGAATTGTGAATTCCAATATGGCTTATTTCTCCTTTGTTCAGGTGATAAATTGGAGATGTGATTAATTTTTCATTTATTCCAGCATAAATCAAGAGCATCCCGTTGAAGCTGCCAGAACTTTACTGATATAAAACTCTCCAGACTTTTTGGCCCCCAAATCAGTACCAACCCTTGCAATTTCTGTTGGATAACATTCACCTTGGACAAGGATTTTGACAGACGTCATCATGTTTTTGCTGTTTAATATGGCTCAGTAGACTTACCATAGGTTATGGATTACTTGTAGATTTGAAAGCCACTAAAATAAAACCATAAAGTAGAAAAGATCATTGGTCCTATGATAACAGTAATCAATACCACATAAACAAGATTAATTTAAGCCTAAGAAAAAAGGAATTGTATACATTGTGAATTTTTTTTTTCCCCTGATGTAATTTTCTTACAACATACCTCTGAGATCCATTCTCAGAAGTGTAGGCTTCCGTCTGGTAGAACTCTGCAGCTGTTTCAGTTTCTAGAGGAAGAAATCAGAAATTCAACAGGGAGTTACTCAGCTGGAATTTGTCCAGAATTGCAGCAAAGTCAGGTGGCAGAATAAGAGAAAAATTTGGCAAATTAAGACAAAAAGGAAATTTAAGGAAAATGAAACTGCTTTGGCCTAGCTCACCGCATTATGTTTCTCAGATGTTGCTGGTGTCTCTGAACTGTAGGAGGTATGTGTTCATGGAATCACCTTTATAGCAGAGTGAATTTGGGGCAGTGGGACCCTACTGTTCTGGCCTTATATTTGAACATCCTTGGTCTCACTGTATTGTGGATGCTTTCTTAGTGTTATAATTGTCAGAGTCAGTTCCGTGGGAGTGTGTGAAATACAATGCAAATATGTCAGTTCCTATTTAGACTGCTACTAAAATTAATTCTGAATGCCCTTGTGATCATTTGCACTAGTCATTGGTTGTTTTTTCCAACTATCTGAGCAGCGCATGTCACTTCACTGGCTGATCTCTTTCCTACGTAGGAGTGGGTGAGGATTTGGCTTCTACAGAAGAATTGCCAAGGAATAGGACAGTGTGCGTCCTTTCTCATCCTCTCCCCCAACTTCCCCATAGGAGCAGTGCTGCCTCTAAAGCGGTGTTTGGCTGATAAACTTGAGCAGTGAACTTCAGGCCTGAAACATAGCACTGCCTTTTTAACAGTGCATCACCCAAAATGCATGAACTGTTTGACAGATATTTCTGTGATTCCCGGTTCACTGTGCCATACACTCATCTTGCTAGGGATGGATGCCATGGATGTGTGAGCAGAGTAAGCCTTTACTTGCCTGGGTGACACAATGAGGAAATCCTCAGGGCTTCTTGCTGGAGAGGCAGAGATGGGGACAGAGCAAAAGCTGAGGTCTGGGCAGGGCTGAGTTGGGGTCTGAGGGATCTGCAGAGCTGGAGGTTGATACCTGCTGAGTTACTGGACTGACAGACAGTTAAGGGCATGAGGGGTCTGCGCAAAGCATTCAGAAGACAGATCCTGCCCAAAATATAGCCACGTAAAACCAACATAACTTCAGTGATTTTGGAGGCAATCATTACTTGAGTCTGAATCACGACTCTTCAAATTTTTACATGCTATTATGTAGCTGGGACAAAATATGCTGCTTTATCATTGGGCCGAGCTCCCATTGCAGAACTCTGCCAAATTTAGCGTTATACTTTGCTCTTCTTTTCTCTGGAGCTTGCTCTCACCTTATGTACAAAATGAACTAAATTTACTGGAGCTTTATCACCTGCTTCAGAAAGAAAATCTCCTTTTTCTCACTGAATCTGCAAGTTAAGTAGCAGTGAACTCCAAACAGCCAGGGCAAGCTGAATACACTTGAGGCTCATGTAGTCTGTATGTTAGTGTATCTAATAATTAAAATATATTGTTATTTCAGTTATTGTTCCCTGCAGAGCTTTAACTTTAGTTTAATGCTGTGGAGCACATAAACCAAACTCCTTCATAGACTCACTTTGCCACTTTCTTTTCTGGGTTTCCACTTTTGTTTTGATGCAGCTTTTTAATGGTAAAATATTTACCATGGAGATGATGGAAACATTTTAATCATTCAGATTTTTACTAAGAATCTTTAAGTTGCAAATCAAATGCACATTTCCTTCCTCAGAAACTTGTTCATTGCCACCCAGACAGTAGCACTATGAGGGCACTATGTCCTAAAGCCTTGTTGTCTCAGCAAACTGCCCTGGTCCTGGACCTGCAAAGGTAATACAAGGCATACAGAGCAGGAGGGGCCTGAGCAGTATCAAACACTTCAGGTTGTCTCTCTAGAAGGACAATGATCAAATCTGGTTTTGTGGCTTTTAATGTCTGAAATATTGTCAGCTTGAACGACGACTGTACGGTAACAAATGAGACCAAGGAAGTGGAAATGAGCAGTGTAGTTTTGTGTTTCAGACATAACAGAAAAGTGCAACAAAGTAAGCAAATAAGCAATATATACAGCTAAGCTTGTTAAGGTAACTATAAAACATATCCAGACCTGTGTGCTGTGGAATTTATGATCTAAAAGCATTGAAAGTAAATTGGATATTTAAATCTAGTGATCGTGATCTGGGGTATTTAAGGGACAATAACTTATATGACACCTCTGTGTGAAGAAATATCTATAATTCCATTTCAGTAGTCTGATATCTTGCAGTTTGAGAGGCAAATATATTTTGGTAATTTTATATTCACGATATCCTTTTAAACTAAAAGGCAACCCCACTTGCTATTTTTCTTGTTGCTATTCAAACTGGTTTATGTTCTTGCTGCAACTGGAAAACCTCCCTCCCATATGTGCACACCTCAGTCACTCATCTAACTCAGTACTTGAACAGTCTAGTCTGTCAGGGTGAGCCAACTCCGGCACATTCATCACCATTTATCCACTATTGAACTGTCACTGTGAAAGTTGACTAGTATTTTGCGATGCTCTGTCTTTTTCGATAACGGTAAAGAGATTTCCATGACAGGTTGTCATTTCTCTTTTCTAACATGTTATTAGTTTCCCATACCATTAAACACACCATATAATGTTCGGTTTTTTAGAAATATTCAAGTTGGTATTTCCTTTGAGCCACAAGTGGAAGCTAACAACTGGATATCTTGAAAGCGTGTATTTCAAACCAGTGAACTGTTCCAAAGAGCCCATCATGTTGCTGTGTATAATACAGCATACCAGAAAGACAGTGCCTTGAACAGGACACAAATGCCAATTAAAAGCTACCTCATAACAGGATAAGACCCTGGTGAAGGATCCCTCAGTTACAAGGCTGCATGGCAGTCTCCTTGTACCACACATGGATTCTTTACAACTGCACTCTCCAGTCCTATAAAAGAGTCAGTCAGTGTTTTTTACTCTTTTACTGGACTTTTTACTGTGTTTTCAGTATGTGTTTAACCTTACAGAGCAACATGAAGCTCCAGACATTAATCCTGAGGGATCCAAGATAGGCTGTCAACGGTCTAAATAAGAGAGGCTAATTCTAAGAGATTCCTCACTGAAGGAAGGCTCCCTTCTCAGTTTCAGAAGATGAAGCTCGTCTGAACTGGCACTATTATGGCTTGCCTCTGCCCAGTCATGCACGTTAGCTCTCACACATCACCTTTATGGCAGAGAAAGCAGATATGTGTAAACAACAGTTATAATTGCAAAGTATTTACTGGAGATTTGGTTCAAATTAATGTTTTGTCTTGTCTCTCTCATATGTTCCTATTCATTGCTTTTCTCATTTCCCATGCCTCTCTCTTTGAAGAACTATCCCAGATAAAAATTCCCTCTTGGCAACCATATTCTGCAGGGCAGTGTGGGATCTCGTCACCTCCTTTCCATCTCCTTCCACTCTGACAGCAGCTGCCTCTGGTATAGACAGATACGATATCTGCAGCTCCCTTTTTTAGTGGCATTATTAAGTGTAAACTCTTTTCCACAGTAAAGAAACCACCGAGGCAAGGAAGGGAGAGAGAGTGTGGACCCCTCTGCTGTGGGCCCAGGGAATGCTGTTGCAACAGGAGATCATTCATGTTTGAGCAGCATCTTCAAATCCAGTAGGCCGCTGACTTGGCCTCCTTGTAGAAAGAAATTCTGAACCTTTTCTGGGTATTAATTATTCACCACTGCAAAATGATTTAAAACACCAGCGAATTCTCTTAGCAAGCAGTCCCTAGCAAATATGTATTCTGTGAAATCCTGAGCCGGTTGTGTTGATGGCAGTATCTGTAGAGATTTCAAGGGGGCTAGAGTCTAATCTGGACTACTTAATTTAGTCAAGATTATATGGTCATCGGCATCTGCAATAAGTGAATTATTGTATTTCTATAGTGCTTGTTGTGTGTCTTAACTCCTCTACCTAAGTACTCATAAGGCTCCCATCACTTCTGCATGCAAATGTGAACTAGATCTTTTACACAAAATCAACTTAGTGGAGCTATTCCTGATTTACAATCACATCAGTTAAATCAGAATTGAATCTTAAAAGTCTCTGCAGAGTGCTTTGAGCATTATTCAAAGTGTTTTAAGAGATCCACAAACAAAGGCATTTCTTACTGGAAGTTGAACAGATTTACTGAACTGTTGCAATGTAAACACGAACACCTTACAACTGGGACATGTTTCGTCAGACTCATTCCAGTCCTTGGATACAGAACAAGGTGAGATGAGTAACATGAATGGAAGGTTTTGTTTAATCTTCTGACTTGCTGCAACAGAGAGAATTACTAGAGAGTGTGCTGAGTGACAGTTCTCTTAAAAGGATTGTCTGGAGAACATTTTAACACTGATAAAATGGTGACTAACATTTCAGAGCTGTTACAACACTGCACCTGCAGAAAGGCCACTCCTTGGGAATCAGTCCAACATAGAGAGCATAAGGTACAAGAACGCAGGAGGAAAAAGACCTGCAGAATGAAGAGACAAAAACTAGTGAGAAATTCTAAGTATGTATACAAGTGGAGTAGTCCCCCCTCCCTAGTGTCAAAGCCCATGTTTCCTCCACAGGCCAGTTGGGATTTGCAAGGGCTGGGTGTCCCTCTTTGTCCTCTGACACTGCTCCATGGCTTGCCCCTTCATGCAAGTTCAAAGGTGAGTGAATCCATGTAAGAAGAAATGAAAGAGGTGAGGGCTGCACAAGATGAGTCCATGTCTCCTCCTGTTGAAGCAAACTTTTCCCTCCCCAAGCCCTCAGCCCTCAGTGAGCCAGCCTGCTTCTCCTCATTCACTCACTAACTGTCCTGTTCATGGCCACTCAAGCTGCCAGTTCCCTCGCTTGACTTATGCAGTGAAGGAATATAAATCTCTCCTGCAGTGTGTGAGAGCTTTTAACCTTCAGTTTGCACAATTATAAATGAAAATCCAAGGGAAAGGCAGAGGGGTATGTGAGAACAGTACTGGAAGAAAGAAGGGCAATGTTTAAACCTTTAGCAGCCATGCTTTGGGTTTGCCCTACATGACTGTCATATATGGTATTTGTAGGGTCTGGTGCTGTAGGAGTCTGCTGTCTTTGGGATGTGATATTTAAAATGGCGTGCACACACACACAGAGTGCTGACTGCTTGCACCTGATGAGGTTCTGGCTTTGTATGTTCACAGCTACAAAATCAAGAGGCCTGGTGTCCCAGCCAATTTGAAGAGTGGTTTTCTTTTGCTTTCCTGACTACCCTCCTTACCAGTTTTAATTGGAAGAAAGCTTTTTTATTTATTTTCTTTCATTTCCTACCCTAAACTGTGACAGTACTTCTCTGTGTTTCACTGTAGATAGGGATGTTCCAGAACAGATGGTCTTCAAACCTTCAATACATCCATTACTGTGTAATTCACCTACTATTTATCTGTGGGTAGAGGTTCCCTTCAACCTGCTTTGGACCTTTACCAGGGAACTGGAAATGAAAATCTATCCAAGCATCTGGTTCTCAAAGGTTTTTTAATTATTTTTTTTTAATGGTCTTTTCTTAGTTCATGTGTTGATATTATTTATAAGAATGACAAGGAAATTTCCAAGCCAGCAAATTTTGAACACTGATTAAAAAAACCCAAACAGCCCTGAATGCAGCATAAGAGTAGTCTGAAACCTGCTAGCTAAATGCAGTTCAGTCTCTTCCTCAATGGAACAGAGAAAGGGGTTTCAATGGCAGTTAAGGCTGTTGAAACTGATGCTGCAGTAGTGAAGCCTGAAGCTGTGAACAATAACAGAATCATAGACTCATTAAGGTTGGAAAAGACTTTTAAGATCATCAAGTCCAGCCATCAACCCAACACCACCATGCCAACTAAACCATCTCCCAAAGTGCCACGTCTACACATTTTTTGAACACTTCCAGTGATGGTGACTCCACCACCTCCCTGGGCAGCCTGTTCCAATGTCAGCTCCGTCAGTCATTTCTGCTGTTAAAATATCAGTCAGTCCACAAGCACAGACACATTAACACGCTTCAGCTGACAAGTTGTCAGTGCACTACTTTCAATGTCCTCACTTTTTGCTTCCTAAGCTTCCAGTTGGCCTTGACTGCACAACCCTGCTAGTTATAAGTTTTCTCAAAATCACTAGAAAGGGACTGTCTGTATTCTGCATTATTTTGAAGGTTCCTGGTGATTGGGCTAATGGCTAGGAAACAGGAGCAGGCAACTTTTCTGAAAAGTAGCAAATGACAGAAGGAGTCTGTGACCTTTATCAGCAGTATAGGGCAGAAAGATACCTGTGAGTTTCCCCTGTTACTCTCCATGGCATACATTGACTCTGCCCTGCAGTGAACCATCTCTGGGCTTGACCAGTAACCCAAGCATCACAGCACAGCCAGACCTTGACATTGCTAACAAACCTGCCTTGCCATACTTCCAGGGTACCCCTTTGGAGGCTCTTGCACAGCCTGTTCAGTCACGTAACAGGGTTTCTACTGCTGCATGAGAGAGCTGGTTTCCCCTTGCTAAGTCTCTGCAGCTACCTGAGTACCAGCAGACCTGCCTCTTGGCTGCTGTAGTGTCTTTTGGGGGCGTTGCAGAATGGATTATCAAAAATACATTCCTGGACATGTTTCAAGCAATAAACCACTTTCCTTATGAGATTAGCGATGGGTTATTCTTAGCAAATAATTATTTGACAATAAGTTACTACATGTGAACAAATGCAATGCATGCTATCTTTACCTGTGACTGAAATATGGGTGCTGAAAGGAAGAATTTAGAAAAAATCTGATAGTAAGCAGGATGCACTAAGATTGATTATCAATAAAAGACCCAGAGGAACTAGAAAAAGAACAGCTGTAAACCCTTTTGGAGCTCCTTGTTTCCAAAAAGTGAGCAAATAAATTGATGTAGACAGCAACAAGCTGAACAAAGATAGGTTTGGAGGGATTTTTCTAACTCACAATATTCTACTAGCCAGGAAGAGCAAATTATAAATGCTTGAGAATGGGCCCTATATGTAGCAATGCCAGGTGACTGTTAGCAGAATAGTTACCTGGAACTCCAGTCTGGAAGAAGGTATGCAATACAATGTGTTGGAGTAATCTGATTACAACCTGAAAATAAGCAGGTAGACCAATGAGGCTATGAAGGATGGACCCATTCATGTTTAGATCAGGATAATGTAGCAATACAGTGTTGAGTGACGTGGTAACTCTGACCCATGCTTCATAAAAAGTTGTTGATAATAGCACTACATTAGATGAAACCAATTAAGAAAGTGATGAGTC
This sequence comes from Phaethon lepturus, assembly GCF_000687285.1. NCBI lineage: Eukaryota > Metazoa > Chordata > Aves > Phaethontiformes > Phaethontidae > Phaethon > Phaethon lepturus. Next base: position 44,839 of record NW_010555504.1, read on the forward strand.
AGGATGAGTTTAGCGGGGGTTATGACTGGGTCATCTCATCATGATTATGATAATGAAATACCAGGTGTGTTTTCAGTAGCATCTTTTATTACAATAATAACATCTCCGTAAATTTATTACTTACTCTGAGTGGGAAATTACAGTGACTATCTCTGGAAGGAGAAATGGTTTGGTTTGCCAAGTTCAGTGCAGCAAGGCACTACCCGTATGATAAGCAAGCTGAAAAACTATGTGTATATACATAAGAAGTACTGTGTACTACCTTGGAGTATACCAGTGAAGCATGCTGTTGGCTTTAGCTGTTATTTACGAGTCTAATTCCCTTTCAGTCCTATAAAAGGAAAATACCTTAATGCCATAGGGATGTATTTTTAACATGTACCAACTGGGATTGTGTGAGGATGATAAAATGTACAGCTAAAATAAATAGCTCAGACAGACTGATAAACAGTAGATAATAACCTTCCGTGCTGTATTCTCCTAGAAACTGTACCACCTACCCCAGCTATTCCCTATCTATAGTCATTTGCTCAGCTTTAAGTCACTCTGTATTAATTCTGCTTCAGACAGATCTTTCTGCAAACAAACAGAGTATCATCACAGATACTTATGGCTTGAAGAATGTAACTACAAGATACCTTTAATATTGTACAGAGGAAGGGGACAGGGAAGAAGGAGTTTTCTCCTTTCTGTTAATAATAGATCAAAATTGATTGGAGCCATTGGATTAGGGCTCTGATCTTGATGGATTAAGCAAAATTTGTCACATCTGTAGCTAAATGAGTCGTGAAGAGGTAAATCAGGCACTAAGGGCAACAGTATTGTATCTTCTTTCTTTTGATTCAGTTCAACACGCTTTTAAGACCATTCAAGAGGTGCTGTCTTTTTAATAGATAATGAAGTAGACGATAAAAGATAAAATGCAAGCACAGTCATTCCTCTCTGAAAGTATAGGTAGCTCGCTTTCTCTTGAAGCTTTCTATACTGTACCGTTAGCCTTTGAATCTTCATCAAATTCCAATGTATACTGTTAAATTCCAGACTTGCTTCACAGCCTCAACATTTGTGCTGAGTAGCCAACACATTCAGCTAAAAGGGAGCTGTGTTTTAAGAATGGATGAAATCACACCTCTGTGCATATCAATCATATAAGCTGCCCTATAACTGGAAGTTACTATTGTATTAAAATTTTGTTAAAGAATACAAATAGTTATATTCTCTGGAATTAGAGGAGTATAGTTTATAGGAAATTTGCTGAAAGCACCTCGTTAATAGATTTCAAAATCCCAAAGTAGCCATAACATGACATCCCATTTTTGATTCTCAAAAAAACCTCAGCTAATATACAAAAGAGCCCTGCCATGTGTGGTATATGCTATTTCTGAGCATATCATTCAGTCTGGCTAGATTTTTATCTAGTTGATTCTTTCTGCAAAATCTTTCCTAAGAAATGTCATCTGATGAGTTTAGCTCATCTATTTTTTTGCTTGTGCTGAGTCAGTTTCTTCCAGGTCAGCTTGTTAGTCAACCAGTAATCACTGCCTGGATAGCTGCAGTTCAAATTGTTTGTTGATGATGACTGGTAAATCAAACAGCAGCATTTCTGTGCCTGCACTAAATGAATATATAAGAACTGTCATTTCAGTGTATGTGTTTGGGTGTTTGAAATAACAAGTACTTGAATATCCATGTGTCTCAAGCATTTGTGGTCATTCTTTTTATTAGTGCTAGTAACTATCATGTGGCCTGACCTTATCTTAGCAGTAGGAACAATACACATTCACTGCAATTTCACAATTCCCTGAAACAAGTCTGCCAGTAAACTATGCATTGTGTTACTAATGGTCATTGAATAGAATGGAAATGTAACGTGCTTTGTGTGTGTGTCCGGCAAGCCCATGTTAGAAGCTGCATAGAAATGATGACTGGTTCCTACTTGATTTGTTATGAGAAGTGTGACTTGTTAACTCTTCTGTGGATGAGGTATGGAATGGGAGCACCTTGTTGACAGGTTTTGAAGGAACAGAAGAACACAAAAATTATCACAATAGATTATATTTTTAGGCTGTCCAAGGTAGCATCATGTTTTTGACACAAACTCATGTATCAGGCATTTTGGATAAGGGTGAAGGTGTGAGAAGTGCACGGTAGGCAAATAGGAGTTTAATTCTATTCTGGATTTGTAGTAGTTAGTTATTGACATCAAGGGTAAACAATTAATTTAATATAAAATCCAGAATGATCCTAGCTTTACATTTTGGACATAATATTGATTTATATTTAACATCAAATCTAAATATATTTAACATGTTTAGTATTAACTTTAATGTGGCTTTCAAAACACAAATTCTGAGAGGTGTCTCCAGGAGGCTTGTGGAATGCTGCACCAATGGACTGTGTAGGCAAGGGGAGGCCACCTGGAAGGCAGAGGGAGAAATGACTGACAGCCAGTGGGAACAGTTTTATGCGACTAATCTAAACAGGGGAGACCTTCACTGAGCAGTGGGTTTTAAAAAAGCTAATTGAAGAAGTCCTTCCAATTGCAAATCACAAATGAAAACTGACACTAATGCTGCATATTCAGAAAGCTGGCATTGGTGAGAGACTTATGTTGCCTATTTTCAAATGAAAGAGGTCACTCCTTTACTCATTTGTTTGGTGTTTGTCATAATAACTGTAATTATGAGGCACTACTGTGATAATTTAATGTAATTTAGCACATAATTAGTGAACAAAAATCCTACATAATAATTCTTCCATGGAGCCATGTTACTAATAAATAGTGGCACTCAGTGACATCTTTCCTGTCAATGCGCTCATCAGGCTTATGTAGCTTATAGTATTTTTACTTGTCTTGCTTTTTTTGAAAAATGAGCTCAAGTGTCATAGCAGAATTACTGAAATGAGAGCTGCAAAAGATGTTCTGCCCTTTGGCAAAGAACGCTAACTTATTCATTACCCAGTGAGTACAGCTAAAAGAAGAGTGTCCTCTGAAAGCTTCATTGTCCTTTCCACGCTCCACTGATATTCAATAATGTCATCGCTGCTGATTCCAGGGAAAAATACTTCTATTGATGGGAGCGGGGAAAGTAATCTCAATAGGCTTTTCTGGTGCAGACTTCTCTCAGTTGATCTCTAGTACAGGAAACAATTTCTTATGTTTTGTCTTTGTGTAGAAGAGGAAAGGCTTGAACTGAGGTGTTTTGTGACTGCCCTGCATGCATGCATGCCACAGAAAACTCAGATGATGCAGTTGACACATGCTACAATCACAAAGTTGAAGTAAAAGAACCAAAAAACCTCTTTTGAAACCCTCCTAACTGTTAGTGTGACTATGTAAGCGATACTTCATATAACTCTCTTCTCCAGGGTCAAGTATCTGAAGCTACAAGTTTTCCAGTCCCACAGCTTATCTTAGAGGAGTGACTTAATGCTTTTAAATTAGATTTTAAAATAAAAAGACTTCATTAAAGTCATATTTATCCTGGAGAAGACTTGTGGAGAATCTTTTCAGTGTGTATAGATACCTGATGGAAGGGAATCAAGACAATGCAGCCAGCCACTTTTCAGTAGTGCCCACTGACAGGACTGGAGGCAATGGGCACAAATGGAAATCCATTAGATGTTCTGAAAACAGTTTTTTACTGTGAGGGTGGTCAAACACTGGCACAGGTTGCTCAGAGAAGTTGTGGATCCTCCATCTGTGGAGATATTCAAAACCTAACTAGACATGGTTCTGGACAACCTGCAGTAGCTGACCCAGCTTGAGCAGGGTGGTTTGACTTAATGATCTCAAAATCCATTCTGTGATTTTGTGATAGGTTTTTAAAAAAATCATCTTCTTCCCAAGCTGTGGTCCAGCTTTTTACTTAAAGAACAGACTTAATGGAATTGAGTTGAAAACATCCACCAGTGATTAGGTTTTAAGTTGATAGCATTTCGCATGCCATATCACCTACCTCAGTCCAGCCAAACCAGGGGGATTTCCACTGGCAAGACTATCTCTTCAACAATCATTTTCAATAGCATGCCAGAAACAGACCTTAATTGTTGACCCAAGATATTTGGTTTACAATGCTTTGTACATTATAACACTGCAATTGCAAGAAATTCTGCAAGAATTAAACCTAGCAGTATTTCTGAGAGAGAGGAATCATTTTTTTTTTTTCCATTTTGTATAGGGACAGAGATGAACCAAGTAGCTTGCCTGTCACTGCAGGTGAATGTTGGTTTTGAGTGGGACATCCCAACTCCTAACCTCACCTAGGCTTTAGAAATGGCAAAGATCTCTGGAAATCTGTAGCTGAATGGAGCATCTGCAGCTAAAGAAAATTTGAGAAAGGCAAAAGATATCCCAGGAGCAGAGTCCCCATAAACAGATGTTGACTGCATTAAAAAAGAATGGGGAGCACACCATATTTGCGTCTGCACTGTGATCTTGTTAGCCTGCCTGAGTGCTGGAAGGGTGTGAGCAGGTAGCCCCCCCTTCCACAAATCTGTTTTCATTAGCTCTATTCAAAACCTTTCATTCTAAAGCTGAACCCTCATGGTCCTGGCCTTTCTATATCAGCCTATTGTATGGGGATGTGGTTAATCCCCGAGCCCTTGACCTTTAGTGATTTGTACTGCTGTCAAGACACATTACACAGCTTTCCAAACTGCTCTGCACTACAGAAGAAAATGTCCACAGTAAGGTTCTTTTGTTTAAACTACCATGCAACAGGCATCAGTTTTATGATGCAAACATTTTCTTATTTTTCTTCTGGGGAAACAAGCCACTCCCATCCCTTCTCCAGAAGAGTTTCAGTATGAAAAACAGAACTGAGAAGCTAAAGTAGGTTCAGAGGAGCTGTCTGCAATTTGTAAACCAATGAAGATTATGTTATTCCTGCT
>NW_010555504.1:49762-82566 GCF_000687285.1 Phaethon lepturus
AAAATGTGAGCTTAGTATTAAATACCTAGGAAGATGATGGCTTGATTTTTCAAAGCAGCAGCATGATTTCTGAACTAGCCCATAGCTTTGATGAAAAATGTGTTGCTGGGGTCTAGGAGCATCTGTAAGGCACTCAGGGACCTCAGCTCTACTCTTCATGGGTTTTGGTGAATAATAAGTCTATGGAAAGGTGTGGCAACTAGATGGTGTTCTCCCTTTATCCACAGAGGCGAAGACAGCAGATGTAGCACATATGCAGTCTCCACCCTTGATGCTCCTTCATTCAGAGATTTAACCTTAGGGTAGCAGGATCAATTTCTTCTCTCTGCCGATTCTTGTCTTCTTGAGGATTTCAGCATGTGCCTCAGCAGGACTAACAGAAGTTTTGAAATGGACTAAAAATAGCAACTCATTTCACAACAATCAGTGATGACTTTCAGCCATCAGCCTAAGCTGCATTTTGATATGGAGCTGATAGAAGAGAAAGGACTTGGATATATTAGAAATTCCCATAAAAGAGAAGGTTAAAGAAAGAGGTTGCTTCTAAGGTTTACCTTGTTCTGCCATTCTCATGCCAAAGAAAGATTTCCTACCAAATGTTCTAGTTATTACCTTTAAGAATTAATTTCCCACATCAGCTTGTTAATAGGAACATTTACCTTGCATGGTAAAGGAGATTAACATCAGATAGTTTAAGAGGATTGTATCCTGTAACAATAATCTTAGCCTTACATGGACAGTGATGACCATTAGATTAACGAGGCAAAACTCAGGAAAGAGATCTTTGGGTTACAGTGGATATTTCTCTGGAAATTGCATCTCAATAGCTGTCAGAAATACACATAGATGTTTGTAGAGAAGGACCTAGGAACAAACCACTAATACACCATTGCATAAATCCATAGGTTGCTGGTGTCTGGAGTAGTGTCTGCTTGCAGCTGTGATCATGCAACCTAGCAAGGGGAATCATGTGTCTCAAAGGCACACTAACAAGGGTAACTAACGGGGCTGATCATACACGGGCAGCAGCTCTCTGCATGGAGAATCAAACAGCCTCCAGTTCTTTGTTTTAAAAGAGAGATGACTGGGATGGAGTTGATAGATTTGCTGTTATCACAGACGTTGTGGAGAAAGTGAGTGGGAAATCATTATTTACTAACCCTAGCAATACAAGTTAGCTAATGATGTTATCCATTGGCAGATATAAAACAAAGAAAATGAATACTGTTTTCCCCACACAATCCATCCCCACACAATAGTTCTGATATTAAAACAGTGAGACTCATTGCTATGAACTGTTGTGGAGGGCAAAAGTTCAGAAAGTGATTAGACAACTTCAGGAAGGGTAGGTCTGTCAGAGCCTATCAGATATCAAAGTCTGGCAGCAGCCTCCAGCTCAGAAAGTTCCCAAACTGCTCACCACTGAAGCTGGGAGATTGTTGCTGTAAAGGGATTGCACTGTCCACACATTGCTTTGCTCTTTCCTCTCTCCTGACAACTGCTGGAGACTGTAAGGGATAGGTGGTAGGCAAACCTATAGTCAGACCCTATCTATAGTTACCTATTCAGCTTACCACCCACGGTGTTAAACACGTCTATAGATGTTACAGTCCTGATAGCCTGGACAGAAATTCATGGCAACAACAGCACAAGGACGTCAATGAAACATGTCCATCATTCTTTCTACACTGATGTGTACTGTAATCATACTGCAGGCATTTCTAACCAGTGAAAAGATAGTTTTCCTGGATTCCCTATTGCTGCCAGCCTACCCACCAATAGAGATTTTACCAGTCTCCATGTTCCTAAAATCACACTTCCTTTCATTGTTTTTTGTAACAGTCGGGACCTCTGATTCAGCACCTCTCCCAGCCCCCTGGCTTCCCCAGCTCCATTCATGCCAGATAAATACGGTTTTCAGAAAGGAGAGACCTGCCTGGCAAAGGGAGAGGTAGGACAAAGGGGGAGATGGGCAAGAAAGGGAAGAAGAGCTAGGCAAAGGGCAGATGGAGTTTTTCTGGGGCTTCTGTGTCCCTTTGCAGGGAGAGAAGCAAACAGGAACCCAGCGGACCCACAGTAGCAAGAAGGGAAACAGGATTAAAACACATCTGAGTCAGGCTGGTAGGATCACAGCTCTTTCTTAGGACTTGCAGCTGTACCCCAGACTTACACATCATGAGCACACTCCTATGCATTCTCCCTTGTGCTTAAAGAAGGGTAGGTTTGCCGAGATCAGCAGGAGCTGGAGGCCTGAAGGGAGCAGCTGCCTCCGAGAGATCTGTCTCCCTGCACTGGCCAGACCCTGGATTTGGCAGGGGCCAGCCAGCCCTGCAGAGGGATGCTTTTCTTGCTCCCAGGGACTCTGTTTCTAAACCAAGCTCAGCCCCAAGAAGGTGATGACTTAAGAAGCCTTGGCTTGCGGTTGTGAGACAGTGACCAATCTGTGACCCAGCAGCAGTGCAGATTAGGGAGGCTGCCCTCTTGCTTAGAGCATGGAAGATCCTACTGAGCACTCAGCTGGACTTGCTGTAACCCTGCTCTGCTGCCAATTAGCTGAGCGTGGTAACCTGCAGCCCAGGGGACGCCGACCGTCAGCAGTGTGAGATACCTGCAGTCATCCGATGGTCAGCACAGCACCGGAGTGAGAAACAGATCTGGGTAAGTCACAGGGCTTGCAACGGCTAGAAATGGAGCTGCCATGCCCCAGCGTGGCACGATGCTTACATTCAAAATCAAACTTGGCGCACAGTCCCACTTCAAAGGTATGTGTGTGTACATACCCTGAGAGCTGCAGGAATACCTTGTTGCTGAGTGTGCAGAGTTACTTGGGTTTGCAAAATGGTATCAACTGACAGAGCAAATTATTAATGGAACAGATGCTGGCAGGGGCAGAGAGGTTTGGAAAGCTTGTCAGGATATTCACCCACCCAGCTCCAGCCACGTTCCCTCCTCGTGCCTGACGTCTGTGTTTCCAAGCTAATTTGTAATCCATTGCAATAGCTCTCAGTCTCTCCTTGTGCTTTGAGCCTGCGAATCAGTCTGCCTGTCTAGAGCCATATCAAATGTTTTCAACCAGCTCCACTCTTTCACCCCTGTCAGCCACGCTGACTAGATGAGTAAGCTCGGGAGTCGGGCAGGACTAGCAGATGTGACCTTCTGTGAATCAGCTGCAGACGGGCTCCATCTAAGGGGACTAGAGACAGTCTCCAGCAAAGCTCCCCATGGTAATTTAAAACTTTACCATCTGCAGCTCCCCCTTTTTTAGGACTTGCTATTTCATAGTGGAAGAGAAGAAGTACTTGTTCCCACCTTAACTCACTTGCTCTACATTCCCTCATCAGCCTAAGGCAGCTCTGAAAGCCAGGACAGTGGCCATACTGACCCTTCTACTGCTCCTGCCACAGGATGAGTGCTTAGTCTGCCATGAGATCTCCCTCCAATTGTCTGTGTTCATCAGGAAACTATGATGAACTAACTATTCAGATATTTTTCTGAGAAATAGGTGATTTTTTTTTTCTTTTCACAATAATAAACTCAACAGAGACAAGATACTTTTGTTTTGTTTTGCGAGCTGCAATAGGCAATGTCAACTCTAGAAACAGCTGCTGGCTGCAGCTGATTTTCTTTTTTCTTTTTTTTTTTCCCCCTGGAATATGCAGAGTAAGGTAAAGCAGCAAATTTTGTAAATGAATCTCAATTTTACTAAATTTATTCAGTGGGAAGGAACGTTGAAAAAGCCTTTTAAAACATAAAAGTGTTTTGTTGAGGTGCTTTCACATAGCTTTTTCATTTGAAGCAATACTTTATTTAGAAATTTTCCTTAGTGTTTTGAAGGCTCAAACAAAACATTCTGGGTCATTTTTATGTTTCTTTGAATTGATAAAAAAAACTTCCCCACATTTTGGTTTGCACAAAATGTCTGTTTTTTCATTGTGGTTGACCTGAATTCCCAACATAGATCCAATTTTCTTAATTTTTTTTAACATGAAAGAACCAAAACATCAGCTATTAGCACATCTCAGAGTGCATCTTGCCCGTTTATCTCACAGTAGAAAAGATGCTTTCCTTTTTGCTTCATTACATCTTCTTTTATACAGATAAAGGCTTCTTGTGTTGCCCTGACAATTCCTCTGCCTCCTTCTGGCTGTCCTCACCTCTCCAGCCCTTTCTGTTGTAGCCTTCTGCTCTATGTAGGTCACTACTGCACTTCCCTGGAGTCTCCCCTTGTCATTTCTGAAATGAGATGCTTCATTAGCCACTCTCCAGTCTTCTGGCATTACTGACTTCTGCAGTCAGCTTGCAGGCACCTCTGCTAGTGTCTGTCTTCCTCCTCTTGCTGTTTGCCCTACAGAAATAGTACCAAACACATCCATGAGTCAGAAACTCTGGGGAATGCCCATTAGTGTGCGCTGGGTTTCTCCTGGGTGTGTTTCACACTCTGAATCTTATGGAACCTAATTATGTTTCTTTTGTATTTAGATGCTTGGCATAGCTAATATTTGAGGACGACAGATAGAAGGTTTTAACATTTTTTAAAAAAAACTTAAATTGCTGTATTTTAGGGTAGAGGGAGGAGATTTGCAAATGAGAAGCAACTCTATGCTTCCAGCTCAAATGACTCTTATTTTACCCTAAGAAAAATAAAACTAAATGAAAAGGAAGAGAATTATGTATATGAGTCTATGTGGCTCCCTGCCCCCTCCAACAGGACCACTGAAACCAAACAAGGCACGGCGGTTGTCTTCTGCCGGGAAGAGACATTTCAAAGGTAGGAGACAGGGAGAACAAAGCGTGCATGTTCCAGAGCTCTGCACACAATCACCAACAAATAAGCCTGGCAGCGTTTTCATTTTCTGTAGGGGTGTGCTCCATACAGCTAATCCCCTCGTCCTGAGTTGCCATCTGGAGTATGCCACACGCAGGTCTGTGCAACAGAGGTGGTGTGAGTCTGCGACAAGCCGGGCAGCATACCGAGGGCCTGCCAGCAGCCACGGGCTGTTCTTGCTCAGTCACACTTGTAGCCTAATACACAAAATGTACTCGGTGAAGGGCAACTGCCTCTTGTGAGAGGTCTCCTGGAAATGAAAGCCTGCGTTGTATCAGCAGTATTTTCCCCTCCCACAATTTGGGAGCGGGATGGCCCTCAGCACACCGCTTGGAGCACCGTCAGCAGCACCCCGTGTCAGGGGGACTTGCTGAGAGCAGAATTATCGACAGCAAGTAAAAACTGTTGAAGCCCGATGAGAGGACGCTTGGCTCCCGCTGCACTAGAAATGGCCCTTCTCTGGTCTGAACGCCAGGCGAAGGCCGTGTGGTGGCCGGGGGCTCGCAGTTGCTCTGTCACCCTCCCCGCAGCTGCCCGGGGTGCTCATTGCTCCTCATCACATGCAGCCTCTGCCGACCGCTCACCCCAGCCAGCAGCGTCCTGGCGTCCCCAGTCACCCGATGTGCTGGGCAGGGCAGCCGGCAGAGCCCCAGCAGCTCAGCTGGAGGGGCCCTGGGTGTCCCCCGGCCTGTGCCGAGCCAGGGGGCCGTGCCTCTCCCCTGGCCCAGCACCAGGGGCCCACGCTGCCCCCACTTCAGCAGCCACAAGTCTCTGGGTGGGGGAACAGGAGGCACCTGAGGGCTCTTCACAGCTATTGCTGGTTTTAGTTCTGCTGGACGATATGTTTTTTTTCTCTCCTGTCCTTTCCCAGCTTCGTCAGCATCCTGATTGTGCTCAGCATCCTTTATGGCAGGCACCTGTAGGCAAGTGCAAGTTTCCAGACTCCTGGCAAAGCTTTCTATTGGAAAAGGGGGGAAATGGCTCAAAAGCACAGCCAAGCCCTGACGGCTGTAACCGTGCAGGACTATTTATCTCCCGTTTTTCGGCCTGCGCTCTGTACGGGGCTGTCAGAGCAGCAACAGCTCCTGGAGGTGGGGCTGCTTTCCACCCAATGATCTCAAAGCTGTCCACTGAGAGCGGTGGGCTCTTGCTAATCACACTTCAGGGACACGGGGAAGGAAGAATGGAGACAGGAAACTATCTCCTGCCTGTCCTGCCTTGCTCCTGTCTCTCCTGACAGCTGCAATTTCTCGCCACCTTGAGACTAGGGCCCTTGTGCCACACAAGAAGTAGAAAATCATCCATTAATCTTCTTGCTGTTTTTCCCTCAGGAGCTGCTGTGTTTGTTCAGGCAGGGATGCCTTTGCTTAGAAAGGCCCTTGGGCAGCAGCCGCCCTTCCCCTGCCCCTCTCCGGAGAGCTCTCCCAGCGGGGAGGAGGCAGCAGCCTCCTGCTTGATGTCCGTCACTGGTAAACTGGCAGACGCGTCACCCACCGCTCCAGTAGCAAAGCACTGAACCACTTTGTTGACATTAACCTCAATGATGAAAGGTGCAACTTCTGTTTGGAAAGAAAAAGAGAAAAAAGGCAAAAGGTTTGGGTCATGTGTCTCCCCGCCCCTCCCTCCAATGGCTTTGATCCATTTTGGGCTTTGGGCCAAAAGCTCATTAAAAGGGAAATACAGCCAAGTGTTACCCTAGAAGAGAGGAAAAAATGGTTTATCCACCAGGAGAAAGACAAACAGTATCAGATACTTTCTGCTAATTTACTCTCCTCAGGGAGATCTGCTTCTTTTTAACCAGAAGAGTGTTTTGCCATGGAGGGATGCTGACTCAGCCTAACTCTTTCTTACCCTGGGCTTCTCCCTTTCCTGGCACGACCCTGGTGCGGGCATCTCCCATACCTGTTGACCTCCTCTGAGGTGCTAGATGGGCACTGCTTAGGGAAGAGACACCTCACTGATGTTCAGATGGCACCTGGAGTCTCCTGCAACAGCTGAAATGTGGCAAATGGATGCATCCTGTAACAGCAGAATGGTGGCAAATAGGTAAATTAAAAAGAGAAAAACCAGTCTGAATACTATTATGTTATTAGTTTGGAGAAAAGGAGGCTTGGGGGAGACCTTATCACTCTCCACAGCTACCTGAAAGGAGTTTGTAGCGTGGTGAATGTCGGTGTATTCTCACAAGTTACAAGTGATAGGACAAGAGGACAAGGCCTCAAGTTGTGCCAGGGGAGATTTAGATTGGATATTAGGAAAAATTTCTTCACCAAAAGGGTTGCCAGGCATTGGAACAGGCTGCCCAGGGAAGTGGCTGAGTCACCATCCTGGAGGTATTTAAAAGATGTGTAGATGTGGCACGCACTTACTTAGGGACATGGTTTAGTGGTAGACTTGGGTTAGGTTAACGGCCAGACTCGATGACCTTAAGGGTCTTTTCCAACCTCACAGAATCACAAAATCACAGTATCGCTAAGGTTGGAAAGGACCTTCAAGATCTTCAAGTCCAACCATTAATCCAGCGCCACCATGTCCCTTAAACCATGTCCTGAAGCACCACATCCATGGCTCTGTAAGAGCCAAGTAAAGAAAAATCATAGAATCATAGAATCATTAATGTTGGAAAAGACCTTTAAGATCATCAGGTTCAACCATCAACCCAACACCATCACGCCCACAGCATTTCTTCAAGGGTTTGGTTTTTTAAAATATATTTCAGGACAAAACTAGATATACCAGTGATACCAAGCCAATACTCAACAGAGTACCTGGTCAGGGTAAGGACTATGGAGAAAGCTAGATGAAGATGCAGATGTTGCTTGACAACAAGAAAATGTTTTTTGTTCAAGAGTCACTCGGAAGGCTTTTGAGCAGAAACTACTTGAAGATGTTGATTTGCAGTGTTGCTAAGAGCACTAGGGAAATGCCATAAAAGTGGAAGAAAGATGATGTTTTTACTAACATTTAAAAAGTATAAGTGAGATGTCTATTCATGACCTTTGAGTCCAGGCAAAATAATGGAATAGCTGAATGGGATTCTTTATTAAAAAATGAAGGGAGAGGAGGCTATTAAATGCTAAATGGTACATAATTCAAAGCGGAGCATGTTCAGTGGCTCGGAAAGTGACTCACTGCCAGAGCTCCTGTGTAACCATAACTGGGGAATCGTTGTTTTGTCAGGCTGGTTTCCAGCGGGGTCCTGCAGGCAACAGCAGTGCTAATCTTGCCTATTCTCCTGCATTAACTGTGGCACATGCTTTGTCTGTGTGTGCTTGTGTGTCTGTATCTCTTTTTCTGGTAGGTTTGCACATACCTAGAGTGGCTGTTCCCAGATCCCACATCTTTAATGGCTTTTGTCAATGGTCTGAAAGGCAACAACATGAATCCTGCACTGATCACATTTGCAGGCGATATAAATGTTGCAGCCTGGTGAAGAAGGAGGACATCTGCTTGCTCAGTAGGATGGTCACAATGAGAAATGTCTGCTTGGCAAATGCACAGAAAGCCCTGCCTCCCTGTGGGAGCTGCTGGAAGCTTCGTCTCTCTGGTTAAATCAAGCTTTTATCTACAGGTACTCCCATTAGGAACATGCCATTGTAGGGCTCCTCAGTCTGGCAGGCAAGAGCACAGTAACAGCAACTGGGAGGAAGGTCCACCTCAACAAATTCAGCCTGGAAATAAAGCCCAGATTTTTCACGGTCAAGGGAACTCCTCCTTGCCACAGCTTGCCAAAGGTTGTGGTCATTGAGCGCTCAATATTGGGATAGGATGTTTCTCCAAATGATGTGCCCATGTTCAAGTGGAGTTGATTCAGGGAAGGCCTGTGGTCTCTGCTGGTAGTTTTTATGCCCTTTTCATCTGAGGACTCCAAAAATTTTTGCTGCTGAAAATGTAGGTCCCTTAGAAATGTCATTTATGTAGAATGTAATACAGTTGTTATTGAAGTTGTTTTATTGATCTTGCCCTGTTTAGTCATCTTTTCTATATTTTAGAGCACAATCTGCACGGGAACTGTAGGGCATCTGTCACAGGGTAACCCTAGCAGTCCTGTCTAGCTCATCCAAAAACTGGTGCTTGTACCAACTCATTCTCAAGAGAAAGATGTATCCTCTAGTACAGCATTAGTCACCTCTGCTTCAGCAGTTGCTGTTTTTTAGTCATTGGAAGGAGGGCTGCTTTAAGAAATACCATTTGAGTCATAGGGAGATTGAGCAGGGGTCAAGTCTCACTGTCCTGAGTAGGAAGCTGCACTCCTACTTCCTTCCTGCCTCTTTCCAGAAGATCTCCATAATCCTCTCCCTCCCGCCTTTCTGTCACCAAGCTGCCTGGGGAGAGAAACCTGCCCCAGCTCCTTCAGGAGCCCTTGAAATGCTCCCAAAAACGGCCTCTCGCAAACCGCACTAGCTACCTCCTTTGCTGAAGCTGCAGGGTACCACGAAGATTTTTATGAACCCTTGGCTACTCTCAGCTTCATGCCCATCCATTACTGTGTGTCTTATGGCTCCTAGAAATGTGAGAGATAAAGTGCCTCCAGCTGCGGGACGCTGGGCTGAGGGCCCGGAGGGTGGTGCTGAGCTGCCCACGGCTGTGCCCGGCCGCTAGCACCTCTTTTTACTGGGTTACCATGCCCACTTGACCAAAGCGCTTTGTCAGCTTTAATGATTATTGGTTTTGCTGCAAGTTGAATGTTTACTGCTTAGTAAATTGACACATAACACAAGGCAACTATGATTTAATCCCATTTTGCAAACGGGGAAACTTTAGGCCTGTTCCTGCAAGTGATGCCACAGAGGGACGTGGCAAAGAGCCGCGTGAAGAAGTGGGCTAATTCTTGGGCCAGCTTACGGAGGAGGAAATGGCTGAGAGTACTTTCATCTTAGCATAGCTGATGTGTGCGTGCTTTGTAAGCAGCGCTTGAGGCAGCGCTTCCTCCCATCAGCGGGCGGAGGAAGGAAACTCAGTGGCGATAGCACACGGTAGCTCTGGCTCGCAAGCCGCAGGGCGGATGTGACTCCGCATGCGTCACTGGAGCTGGGCCAGGAGCTGGGCCAGGGGAGTTTCCAGCGGCGATCGCCACTGCGCCGGCAGAGAAGGGGCCTCCGCAGCTTGGATGCCATGTCTGGCTAAGGAGAGACCCTGAACGAGGAGAAAGGGCTTAGCTGCCCTGGTAATAAGAGTAACACTGCTGGTGCCCACACTACCCTGTCGAGGCGGGGTGGAAAGGTAGGAGGGGGAGCTTTCTGGCAGATTTAGAAGAGACCTGCACACCTGAGCAATGCCCGCTTCTGAAACGTGTGTCTTCATTGCTTTGGACATGTCAGTGCCCTCACTGAGTGCTTTTGACTGCCGGACCCAGTTCCCTGCACAGGTTACCCTTCATCCAGGGTTCCCAAAGCTATCTGCAGTCCTTGATGAAACCAGTGCCTTCCAGAAGTACATAGGTAATAATAAGGAATGGGTTTCATATAATTATATACCTTATATACTTTTTAAAATAACTTAAAACAATGTAAATTTTTATACATGCTGAAATACCGCTGGCTCTCCAAACTGATGTGAAGGGTGAACAAAACTGGATTCTTGCTTCCTGCGTTTGCAGGACGTGTTTATCCAAGGCTAGCAGAGAGCTTCAGTAACACCAGCTGCAGATGCTCATTCTTACTTTGTTAAAGGTGCCCTTGTGCCTCCCGTCCCGCTGAGCCCCACACGCGGCAGGCTGACGGCCCTGGTGCTCCAGCCTCTCGGGCACAGAGTGGACAACAGGCAGCTGTGGAAAATGAGGCGGCTCTGGCAAATGCTGGCAGCTCCTTGCTGCGCACACAGCAGCGGCGCATCCTCTGGGCTCATCGTGGCTGCCTCTGTCGGCTTGCCTGTGCTCCGGCACTGGTGCCCGCGTGCCGTCACGGTGCAGCAACTTGCCCTGTTGCAACTGAGGCAGTGTGGGTTTGTTCAGCTGCACCGTTTGCTGGATTAATTTTTATTTTCACTGTGACAGCTTTTACATGGAGAAGTCAAACTCTCCTCCTAGCTAAACCTTTCTATTATTCTACTGCATTGCAACAGGGAAGTAGAAGGACTATTATTGCCTGCAAATGCCTATACCAGCAGTTAATGTATTATTAGGGAATGAAAGAGGAGGCTCCAAATTCTTCCTTTTAAGCAAAAATAAAGCTATGATAAACTGTATCTCTTTTGCATGATGAAGGATTGGGTGTAATGCAGGTTCTGGGCAAAAAATCCAGGGGACACTTGTAGTCCTTCTTCTGAAACCTTGTCTTTCATTCATTTGTATGTGGTCTGATCTGCCAAGTGGGACACAGTATGTCTGAGAGCAATGGGCACAGGGAGCTGCCACTATCACTGAGCGTAGGCAACAGCTATCCTGCCTCTGCCAGAGGGATGCCTCTGCAAGTGGGTTACAAAAAGTTTGTCATTCCCGATGTTGTCTACAAATGATAGGACCCTCTATAAATAGAAAGCAATTAGTGAACTAGTATCTAGAAAAGGTGTAAAAGACAAAAAATCTCAGACTGGGTTTTAGCGTAGTTTTAAGTAGATGTATCCCAGCGCACTGCTATTGTGCCCAGATTTCCTCTAAGCAGGGCTAGTTTGTGACCAGAGGGCAGCTCGTCTGCAAGCCCAGGTAATCTATTTTGAAACTGCATTTCTGAGGAGACCTCATTAATGTTGCCAAATGACACTGAGCTGGCCCAACGCACCAGTCTTCCAGGGCAGCCTTGGGCGGCCAGGCACTGCTCTCAGCACTCCGATGATTTTCCTAACACTGTCTTGAGAGGCACGAGCTCAGGGTGTAGTGACCCTCGAACAGGGGACCGAGGGCAGAAGGGAGGAAGGAGAAGGAGGGCATTTGTGGATGCAGGTGGAAACAGAATAGGATCTGTGTCAGAGTGCGATGTTGCATTGGGGTAAATCCCTGGCTAACAGAGAGCCATGGGTTTGTAGGCTTTATTAGGATGATGTGACATGCCCCAGAATTTTTCTCACATAGAAAACTGAGAAGTGTTTCTGGTTTCCTCCTACTGGTTCTATGAGCCCATTCTTTATTTTCACCACTATGGAGAAGTTAATCACAGGCACGCAGCAGAAATATCTGCAGTGTGTAATAGGTGGTGGGGCCTTGCTGTAAAACTGCTCGCCGTAACGAGCAGGAACTGTTTCTGCAGAGAAGCCTGAAGCCAAGAAGATCAGGCTGGGTACCTGGACCATGACAAGAGAGGGCAAGGCCTACTGCTTGCTGCTGACTTGCTTGCCTCCCCCTGACCCAAAGCCCTGGTGACAGAAAAGTGACCTCCTGAAAGGGCCAGGCTTGGGCAAAGGGTGCAAGGGATTGAGCCCCACTGACAGGACGTTGATTTTTCGCTACCGTGGAATGGCTTGGACATCATACAAATCGATGATAGGCATCGTGACTTGACTGTACTCCAACGTGAAGAAGAATCCATGGTGGGGTTGCTCTTACTGCAGGATGTCTCAAAGCAGTATTTTTGTGGATGCCTGAACGTAGATTGTATGGTGTTTTCCTCCTTGCAATGAAGGACAAACAGTTTGACTAAAAATAAAATCCAAATTCAGCCCAGAATGGATTCCTCCAGAATATTGCTTTTGGCCAAATTGCTCTGAATTGGACAACAACGTCTGGAAAATCTTCTGTGTCCCTTGACTGGCTAGAGAAAAATTGTGCTTGATTCTGGCAAATATCCCAGCTCTCTTCAAAGCACAGAATGCTTCTCTCCTTTTTGACCTCGTTGCTGTTGAACTCTTATGCCAGCCAGAGTTTAGAAGCTCTCAGTTTATTGCAACAAACTGAAAATGGCTGGCAGCTGAGTTCAACGCATGCAGGAATAAGGTGGTTTATTCCTTCTCAAGAAAGGCACAGAAGAGAGGCTTTGTCCAGCCAAGCATTGCCCACAAAAGGTATGAAGCAGAGCAGATTTCATCAGCTCCAGCCCACAGAGACTGCCCTTCCTAGGAGGAAAATCAGCATGCTGTACCACGTAAATCAGCATTTTGCTCTGTGGGTCAGGAGACCTGTCTGCTACGTACCCAACTGGGCTGCTGTAGGAGCTGTCAGTAACAACATGCCACCTACTTTGCTCTTCCAGGGAACTCAGTTCCCCCAGTTTGAAACACTGGAGTTAATTAGTTATTATCTTATTAGCCCACTCTTCCATGTATGATGCAAGTACGTTTTTAACTACCATTGTAGTGCTTCATGGCATTTATTCCATTGAAAGCCAAAGAAGCAACATCTGTTTCTAAGGGAAGTGCAACTGTGGGTAGAAAGTGCCTCCTCTATCCTTGCGTGGTGAAGTCAGCTGCTTTGCTCTGGAGCTGGCCCTTGGGTGGGCAGAGGGAGGCGAATCCTCCGATCTGTTTGTGGGGCATGGGAAAGGCAGATCCATTCCCTTTGGGAACAGACACGAGTAGGGTGCCTGTCTTCTGATATGACCCTGCCGGTGCTGGAGACAGATGGTCCAAGAGACTCTGCAGTTGACTCTGCAGTTACTCACTAGTGAGATTTGCCCGGTTTTCCACCCACCTCCTGCCTGTGTCCTGGGAAGTGCGATAATTTGATTTCCTGGCTGTTTCCTAGCTGGATCCCAGCCCAAGGGGGTGAATCACAGCACCACCATCCTGCAGCCAGACGTGGCCTGAGTCGATCACTCATTGCCAATGGCATGTCCATGAAGCAAGATGGCTCCTTCGCTCCACCTCTTAACATCAGATTTCAGACTGGTGCAGTCCCTGCCTTGTTGCTGATCTGGTCAGGAAACCTGCGAAGAGAAGTCCAAAGCACCTGGGTGCTCCAAATTAGGCAGGCTTTCCACTGCATGCTGGGGCGTGTTGGCTCATACAAGTTGCATACATACACCTAAACAAAGTGGAGAATCTTTTTCACATCAAAAGGCTACCCATTTTGTCTGACATGGCCTCCCCTTCATTATCCCCCCCAACCACTACTTGCTCCTAGATCAGTGTATCCACCTAGATACACAGGCTTTCAGTTGTGGTTTTTTGTAATTTAAATCTGGTTTTGAGAAAGAACGAGATGAGCTCCAAGTATCAGAATGTGATAGCTCTGGAATATTACACAGCATTAATCTCAGCAGTGAGTGGGAGCAAGACACTGAGGGATGCGCAGCCTGAGAAAACCGGGGAGGCTCAGTAAGTAGCAGGAGCAGATAAAAGTAGACAGCTTGGGAAGAATTTTGGAAGAGAAATATCAGTATAAAGACGGCAGACAGGAGAGATACAAACCAGGCCACTTCCAGGGCAGACCTTTCAATGAGTGCCAGCAGCTCTGTGCTGCTGGATGTGGAATTGTTTTATGGGTTTCTCTCATTTCCAGGCTCTTGGAAAACTATTGTCTAGTGCCTGATCTAACGGGAAGTGCAACTGCTCAACACAGGGAGCACATCCAAGAAAAAAATGAAAAGCAAAAAATTAAATTCAGAGGCTGGCTCTTCCCATTTTTAACTTGTCTGCAAGTTATCCGGAGATGCATGCAACTTATTTTGGGAGACTTAGGAAGCCGAGCGTGTTGCCAGTTCTTGCAGTATAAAATCCAAACGTGCTGCATTTCTTGTGACAGATGATGGGCTGCAAAAGATACCTAAATAGGCAGTGTCGTTAAGGGAGGCTGGTTTTAAATGGTTGTGTTAAAGTTTTTTCAAGTAAAAGCTGAAGCGCTTGCCTCCCTAATGTTAAAGAGAGACATGCAGAGAGGGAGAGAGAGGGACAGAGACCCGACACATCCATGGTTCTGCGGCTGGGGTCATAGGTTGTGTTAACTGCTCAGAAATTAATGAATTGGGCTGCAGCTGTAGAGGTGCTTTGCATTTCCAAACCCTCCCATAGGAGGGAGGTTGCACTCTCTCATTTGCAAAGATCCCCATAGATCTGGTGGGGATTTTGCAGCAGGAGGGCTGTCGCCAAGAGTTTGCCTGTGTTACAGGCAGGCCAGGTAAAAGCATTGCCCATGACCAGCTCCCTTCCTGGCCCCATTAAGCACTGCTCTGTTCTCTGGCCTGACTCAGCGGCGAGCTGCAGTCTGAGCTCCTCAAAGAGCAATCCTGAAGCTTTCACTGAGCTCCCGCATCTAGTTGAAGTCCAGGCCCCACTGGAAGGGGAACAGTGCTTTAACCCCAGCCCGTGGCTGCCTTGAGTCTCTCCTCTGTGCCTTATTGCGCAGACACGAAGAACTTGCATTTGTTTTCCTCTGAACCACTGTGGCTCATTGACTCCCACTGAGTTGCTCCTGATGGAGAGCTAAAACTGTCCCTCATCAAACACAGCTATGCCTGACGCATAGGCTCCCTCTTTTCTTCTAGCTGCATTTACTGCTAAGGGCTTGTTAGCTCCCCAGTGTATCTTCTTTTTCTGATCAAACCAGGAGTCCATCCAAGGTGCCATTCCCTTGTGCAAGCTCTGGGAACATCAAGGTCCTAGAGGTAAAGTCATACCAGAAGGTCATAGCCAAGGGATTTGCGTTGTATTCAGCCAGGAGGTTGTTGTCTGCTATGCTCAGGCACTAATTGCTGACAAGACTATGTGTATGTAACGCTTCTTGTTTCTAATCATGTAAACAAGTATTTTCCTGGCCTTGGCACTGGCAGCCAAAATGTGATTAAAATTCAGTGAGTTTCCTCCTCTCCCTGGTAGGGAGCGTTCCCACCGAGCCAACAATGGCAGCTGCCCGGCCAGGGCTGCGACCCGCAATAAATTCTGCGAAGGAAGATGCAAACCTCCGGGAACGACCTGTTTTCTTGGAAGGTCTGCAGAGCCTGCTGCTCAGAGGACCCCACTGCATCACTTCAGCAAGGAAAAGGCAGTGCTGCCCCACAATGGACAAAAGGGATGCGATACCCCGAGGTCTCTTTCAGCATCAGATTCCCGACTTCAGGGAAACACATGCTGACAAAGAGGCAGATATGTCTCTGCTGATCCTGCCTGCACTCTCCCGAAATGCCTGAAGTCTGTGCTTCAGGGTTTCTGTTGATCACCTGTGGGGCCAAGGATTGGAATTGCTCAGCTCCTCGGTGCAGCCCTTGGATATGGGGGAGTTTGTTTCTCTGTTATTCCCGTCCTCCAGCGGTGCAGAGGAGTGTGGCTTCAGCAAGTGACGGCATGCGGAGAGGCTGGGTTGTGCTCCCGGCAGTGCGCCTGCTAATGCCTGTGGGCTTTCGATGTTGTGCAGGAGGAATTGCATTTTCCAGCCTAGGGTGACGGAAGCCACTACACAGCTTTTTTTTTCTCCTCCTTCCCTCCCTCCCTTCCTCCCTCTTTAGCTTGGGGGTGTCTTTTTCTTCCCCAGGTCACCCGGGAGCTGCCATGAACAAGTCCTAGGCTGCCACAAAGGACCCGAACACGGGCAAGGCCCATGGGGCTCCCCGGCACGCTTCCTGCGTGCAGTACGGTTTTGACTTTCACCAGCCTTCTCTAGACTTGGGAAGTGAGGCATGGATGCCCCCGTGTCCCTTGCTGGTCTCTTAGCTGGTTTCAGCTGGTCAAGGGGTCCAAGCTCATATCCCGGGTGGATGCTAATTTATTCAGGAGGGCTTGCTCCTTTGGCAGATGTTCTGCATTTCACTACATCAGAGACTCAGCTGTCAGCAGAGAGGGCAACATGCATATTCAGGGACTCCTTTAATGTCAGCCATTGCAGAAAGCATCTGCCACTTGGCAGGAACTGTTTGAAATGCTGGACGGCTATCGGTAACGCACCTCGGCACGCTCTGTGCAAGTGGGAATGCTCCCTTGCAGGCCTTTTGAATCTCACTCCATTTATTAGAAGGACTGATTATTCTGATCTCTGCTCTGGGAGAATTTTCCCTAGCAAACTAGATGGTGAATTTACAGTCCACCAGGTGCGGCACACTTGTACCCTACAGGGCTAGTGAAATTTCAGCTTTTCTTCTAGAAGGTGCCTTAATGCACTTCTTGCAAGTTCCTTGCTCAGTGATTGCCAATAAGTCTCTTCCCACAGCCAGCGAGCTGCAGCAAGTGCATGGGGATGTCAGCCTGGTTACTGTGCGTTAGCTCCCTCGGTAGTCCCTCAGGACATGTAAAGGTGGTCAAAGGCAGTTGTTAGTGTCTTCCATCTTATCCTATAAAGTTTCTAGTTAGAGCTGAGAAAACAGTAAATACCTAGTGTATAAGGGCTTGAGTGCCCTGCTCATAGCAGTGAAAAGGGAGTTTGTGCATGTGCAAGAAATATTTGATATAGTTGAAGTACCATATTTGTGGGTTGGTGGGTTTTTTTAATTTACTCAGGCTTCCTGGCTTGAAATTTCACTTTTACTGAGTACTGGGGGCCTGCGGTGTTGGCGTAAATGGCGGTAAGGAACCTGGAGCACGTATTCAATTTAGGAATCTAAATGCTGATGGCATCTTATGGGTGAAGACTTTCTCAGTCTTGCTGGAAGAAAATAGCTGGAATCATTGTGGTGTTGCTCTTCCAGGCTGCTCCAGATTTAAGCACATCAGAAACTATAATCTGAAGACAGTTACTAGAACCATCATAACATGGCCTTCACCCAGTGTGCCAGTGTTGCCGGGGCTTTCAGCTAAAACCTGGGCAAAAGCTGAGCTGTTTATTCCTGCCTGAGGTTACATCCATTCGTGGGTATTTTATTCCTCTGGTGTAGGAGGTTGAAGGACTTCACTGTCACACTGGTTTCTTTAGGATGCTGACTAGTTATTGTGCTTCTCAAGATTACCAGGCTTGCTTTTGCGAGGCAGGGGTCAGCCAGCAGCCACGCCATGCCAACCAAGGACAGAGGTGTCTTGTAGAACATTATTTAAGGATAAGCGTATGTATAGACTGAAACCCAGAAAAGTCTTTCACAACAGCAGGGCCCGCTCACAGTATTCCTGGTGTAGTGCCTCACTGGAGGTTCACTACGGGGGACAACTTCGCTACACAACTCTTTGCAGCTCTGGTGGTAGAAAAGGTGTCCAATCTTCAGACATTGCACCAGCCACGGGACCGTAAGAGCTTTGTTCTTAAGGGATGGCCTCAACATGAGTTTTTGTTATGAATGCTGCGCATCTACCTGACACAGTGGTCTGTACAGAGCAGTGACAGTCACAACTTGCCACCAGCTGTGGCTTCCAGCAGACTGTGACGCTCCAGCAGCTTCTGCACCTCTGGCTCTGGAGCAGGGAACTGGTTGTGCTGAGCGAGGTGGCTCAGCTTAGCAGGTACCTCCCTTTGGGGGCACAAGTGAAGCCTCAGCCAAGTGTTTGCTTCCATTTCCATGCTGGGGCGATGGATGAAGGTTTGGCCTTCATTAGCCACATCCAGCATTAACTTGTGAAACCTCTCGTCTGTCAGCCTGTGGATTTCCTCCAGGCATACTGTGAACCTCAGTGCCATGTCCTCTCCTGCCCGCCAGGTTTAGGGTTGAGTTAACAAATCCTCATCTCCCTCGGATGGTAATCTGGAGTTAACACAGGCACCAGAGGTGCCACCCAGCTGAATGCACTGGGAACGCCACTGACCATTCAGGACAGCAACATGCACTTCCAGGCTGGCTCAAAGCACTAAAAATCCCTGAGCATCTCCTGGTCAGCCAGGAAATTAGTGCATCACATAACTCGAGCACTGCATACAGCCGGAGGTGCTTGAGCGTGTCCAGAGAAGGGCAACGAAGCTGGTGAAGGGTCTGGAGCACAAGTCTTATGGGGAGCGGCTGAGGGAGCTGGGCTTGTTCAGTCTGGAGAAGAGGAGGCTGAGGGGAGACCTTATCGCTCTCTACAACTACCTGAAAGGGGGTTGTGGCAAGGTGGGTTTTGGTCTCTTGTCCCAAGTAAGTAGCGATAGGATGAGAGGCAATGGCCTCAAGTTGCGCCAGGGGAGGTTTAGACTGGATATTAGGAAAAATTTCTTCACCAAGAGAGTGGTCAGGCATTGGAACAGGCTGCCCAGGGAGGTGGTGGAGTCGCCATCTCTGGAAGTGTTCAAAAAACGTGTGGATGTGGCGCTTCAGGACATGGTTTAGGGAACATGGTGGCGCTGGATTAATGGTTGGACTTGGTGATCTTGAAGGTCCTTTCCAACCTTAGTGATTCTGTGATTCTGTGATGATAGACATCTGCTTCTTACACCTAAATCTTCGGCACCGCTTTGCCGCAGTCGCCTCGGGCGTGGTGTGCAGATGCGCCCAGACCATGCCGAACATGGGGCAGCAGCACAGCAGTAGCAGCACATGGGCACGGCTGCAACGCCCTTTGCCAGCCCCGCTAGAGCCTCTAGCCAGGCTACAACCCAGAAGTCACAGCCTGCGCCCAGTCAGTAGGACAGTTCAGGTTTTGTCTAATCTGGGCTGGGAGTGTTTGGACCCACAGCTCCCACAGCACTGGAGAAGGCAGTCAATCAGCAGGATAAGGAGGGAAATTTAGGAGAAAGCACCCCCCCTTTGAAGCTACCTGTCCTGCAACGGGCAAGACGGGGTTGACAAAGGCCACACGATGTACAGAGTAAGGCCCTCGCCAGCAGCCTAGAGAATGAAGCTTGGTAAGCACACGGTCCCTGACTTGAATGCTTCTTTCTCTTTTGTAAGTAAGTTCAGTGACTAAGATAAAGCTCTCAAACACAGAGTCACTGATACCACAGTAAATCTTCTGAAAAATATTCAGAAAACCTGAATTTTACCAAATGAGAAAAACTGGCAATTTTAGGACCACCCAATATAACTCTGATGCTGGCTAAAACAAAGCTTATTGCAGAACCAAGCTGAACCTGCATGCTGCAGCTCTGGCCATAGAGCCATACCATGTCATTTTTCCTGCCTCTCTTCTCACAAGCTATTTATACCACCCCCACTTCACGTAGGCTGCAGCTGCCGCTGCGCCCGAGCATCTCAGGCTGAGCGAGCTGCTCTCTGGAGGATGCTTTCTTCTAGGAATCAGGACACAAAAGCCATCGGAGCGTATTGTTTGGCATCTTCCAGTGAAATGGGAAATCGAGGACAGAGAACGGGATGGAGGCAGTGCTTGCCACTGATCCACGTTGCCCTTTGCACAGAAAGGAGGCTGAAGCATCAGAACATGAGAAGAGCATTGATATATGCATGGTGGGGAGTGGAATACAAAGGAGGCAGAATCTATGTCTGCTTTTGAACTGCTTACAAAAAAGCTAACGCACACTTCCTCCAAGATGGTGGAAAGTCCAGCTTTCCTGGAGCATGTGCCAGCCCTCAGGAACACTCGTTAGCTGTCTTATGACTGCCCCTGCTAAATTAGTTGGAACAGACTTGAGTTGACACTGAACAGTTCTGAAAATGTATTACTTTCTCAGCTTTGGCTAGAGCCTTTTAGGCATTTAGCTGCTGGGTGGGTAAGTACATTCAGTGCCTCATTTCCCAGACAGAGTGAGGCTGTTCGGGCAAAGCCCTTGCTTCCCATGTGTTCATATAGCCACACCACAAGGCTGTCTCATTGCCGTTAGATCTCTGGGTGTTACAACAATGCGGGCTTGTTGTGCACTAGGATTATCACCTGGAGAACACCTCTGGTGCAGGCAGGGCTTGGCACAGGTCCCTTCTCTTTTCAAACACGAGTAAGGTCCCCAGGTGGCCTTGCTGTCTAAATGTAGCTAAGACTTCCATCCTGAATACCGAAGTCTATCAATCACCCCCAGTGAAAATCCTATTAGAAATGTCTGCGAAGGCTGGCTGCTGACAGAGCCATCTCACGAGCATGGCTGGGCTGCTGGGACGGCCAGTTCGTCACGTGCCAGAGCCCTACGTTACTATTGGCCTAATTCGGGCTTACAGCGAGACAATGATTAAAGAACTGCAACCCACAATATTCAGCACTGAGTGTGATAATGGCCAAGAATCACAAATTAAGTCCATTTTGGGGCCAGGAAAGGAAATAGTTGTGCAATAGCATCACTTCCTATTCAAATTCTCTACAGACGGGGAATCAAGGTCCGAGATAAGAATCACAGGGTGAGGCTGATACGCACTGAGGCATGTTGGCCATGAGAGTTGTTTTGAGTCTTCTCGGTTGTGACCTATATGATCTGTGCCTCCTTTCCTCCGGCACTTCTAACAAGGTTGAGCGCTATGGGTCTAGGCTACTGTTAGACACCAACTTAGGAATTCTTGTGGTGCATTTGTAAGCTACAGTAAGCAAAGTTCACATAATTTCTGAACAAGAACATCCACATAAGCATGTAGTATATTTTTATCTTACAGATTATCAGCATCACAGTTGTAATGAATGCATTTTAACTTTCCTGAGCATCTCTATTATCACCCAGTCTCTATTTTTCAAACCATAATGTAACAAGAAACATCAGTAGCATAACACCTCAGGCTACTATTCACAGCAAAGGCATCTCAGCTGTGAACAGAAACCCACCATGCTCTCTCCTATTGTGTTTCTTAGGGCAAGCGTGGTGCTCCCAGCCAGGATGGGACAACTACCTTGCAAGTACATGTGGGTGAGACCCAGCTGGGAACTGCCAGACCGACTGACTTGCGCTCTGCCGCCTTTGTTTTGATGAAAAGAGTGAGGGAAACAACAGTGCAGGTTCTGAATAGGCATAATCCAACCTACCTAATTGCTGGCTATTTCTGAAAGGGGCTGACATCGCCTCCCCGCTTCCACTGCCTCCTCCGCAGTAAAAAAACAACCCCAAAAGTAAAGGCCATGAGCACGGTGAGCTGGTCTGACTCACCCTGTAGCCTCACACTGACCAGATGTAACACAACAGGAGCAAAGCAAGTGCGGGGACAAGTTCTCCTTTTCAACAGCAGCTGCCATGGGTTTGCGTCAGGCATAAGAAGTTGCACCATTACGTGGCATCCAAGAGATGTTTTGGCTAACCCTTTCTGTTGCTGACGCTCAGCCTTGCAGTACATGATCCTTCAGGTGAAGCCTCTAACCTAAAATAGATGATGAAAAACATGCCAGAGCTTTCTGACAGTAGAAGATGGAAACTGTACAAAGGTTTGCTTGCATCTGCTGGTGGGCCCTCTCCAGGGCTTTTCATAAGCCAGAGGAGCTTGTGCCTACTCCCTTTTTTATTTTTACTCTCTCAGGCGCCAGTGCTGGCTGACTCAGCACTCATCATGAAGCGATTGTTCACAAACGGGTGTGTTGTGATTTACTGCTTCATGCGGTGCTGCCACCCCCTGCATGTCCCGGCCAGGGCGGCGGGGGCGGTGGGCAGGAGCCCCTGCTCTAGAAGCCTGGCTTCCCGCAGGCTGGCTGCCAGCATGGGGAAGAACCCCAGAAGCAGGGCAATGGGATCATCAAGTGAGCGGGACTTATTCCTGAAGCATGTGTGTGGGAAAGAAGTGATTTTAGCCTTACAGCGTGTGGGTCCTGCAGCGGTCACTGGGTGCTTTGGTCATAGGACCTGCGCTGCAGGTTGCAGGGTTCCCGTTCCAGTACCCAGGGTTTTGTTACCATAAATGCTTGCTTGCAAGATTAAAAAAAGAAAAAAAAAAAAGCCTTCTGGAGGGGACCCTTAAAAAAACCCCTGTTCAGTCAGAAGATCGCTGTTTTACTCCCGGTAAAGAGCTATTTTTGCAAGACAGTCAAAAGGGAAGAAACTTGTTATGTTTTATGGCCTCTGTTGCCCCCTCCAGTCCCACATTAGTAGTCAGTGCTGTTTGGAACACAATGATCCTGGGAAAGCCTGCACTAATAATAATGTTTCAGGTTCATTATTCGATATACATCTGATGCATGTTGGAAGTGAAAATTGGAGTCAGAATTTCCTTTTCTGGCACCGCCAACTCTATGTTGGAAAAGCAAAGCCTGTTTATAAGAGGAGACAGCTTTAATAGGAGCTGAAGCGAACTCGCAGAGGAACTTCAAGTCCTCTCAAAACTTTCTGCCTTAAGTGTAAAGTGCACCTGTAACCTGTGAGCACGTGCATGCGTGTAGAAAAAAATTACATTGAAAAAAATCGTGAGCAAGTCTATTTTTCTCTCTGGCGGCGAGCCCAAGGGCACACATGCTCATCCAATGTTTGTTCCTCAGCTGAACAAACCGAAGGGAGCCCTGGCTTCACCGTCCTGGCAGAGGAGTGGGGGCTCAGCTATAGAAATGAACAGAAAAGCACTGACTCCACATCTTTTTAAAGCCATGTCACTGTGGCAATAACCAACAAATGTTATCATTACCATATTTAATTGTCTACTGACTTTTTTTTCAAGCCAGAGAGACGGAATGCCTTCAGTAATTTCATACTGAAGAGTGTCACTTTCTTGGGGAGGCAATTTTAGAGGCAGAGAGGGAGCCAAGAGCAAGTCACGCTACTCCGGTGCAGAGCGGGGGGGCCGGCTGTAGAGATTTATACCTGCATGAAGCAGACAAGGGTAATCTGTCCTACAGAGATGCCTGCCTTCTCCTTAAGGACACAAAGGAAAAGAATTCAGCACAACAACGACACACTTCATCGACCCTTTAATGTCCAAGATGGGATTTTACACTCAGTTCCTCCAAACAAGTCTTCTAAAAGTGAAGGCATATTTAGAAAGGCAAAGGCACTCTTCCTCCTACCTTGGGAGCTTTGCTGTGTGCTCCTGCCGTGCCTTACAGACTGTGTCCAAGGATCACGTGTCAGCCGTTGTGCTCTGAAAATGTCCGGTGAAAAAATGACAGCACAGTGGTGCCTAGTGCTTGTCCGTCCCGTGACTGGGTATGCAACAGGAGCTGGACAGATGTGGTTACACCTTTTCAAATTATTTAGAAATTAAAAGGTACAGTTTTCTGTCTTTGAAATAATAGTTAGGGAGACTAGGCACTTGGGCTACAAAGGCGCTTTGAAGGGGGAACTAGAAAGGCCGAGTGGTGGCAAATCAGCGTATCAGGACCACGTGGAAGAACGAAGTCTGACCACCACCCACCCCACACACACTCTTCTTCCCCCAAAAGCGTAAGGTTGCATTTCTTTCTGATTCTCTTTAGGTTTAACATCACTGTCCCATCTCTTCAAGCCCACTTGCTGGCTTTGCAAGTCTGAGAGACTCCCATCAAATTTCACATCATCAGTGACAACCACCACGCAGGCCAACAGCTGGATATTCACCATCTCCCCTATTGTCCCCGAGAAGGATTCTTACCAGCTATTTTTTTCTGATAACGTAGGTGCATGTGGAAATGCGACACATTTCGGCGTAGCCTGCTGCAGGATCAGAGAAGGTAGTTTGGAGACGATGAGGTTTAAGTAGATGAAATGCTGGAGAAGTGTACTTGCTGAACGCATATTTTAGCATACAAGGTTTTTAACTTGATGCTAGAGGAGAAAGGATAATTGCCAGATTGACAGTTAAGAAAAATGTCATTTTAACTGACAACTGAACAAACAAAGAATTAGTGAGGTAAATCTGGAACTCTGATATACCCAGGCTTATGCTATCATTCCAGAGTAGAACAGTCTACTCAGGGGGAAAAAAGGATTTTCAAGCAAAATTATAGCAAATAGCCTTTGATGTTTAAAATGCATATAATTAATGACAAAAGTTTTCAAAGATACAGTTGGATTAGTTCTGCTTGGATTGATTCTCTTGTTCCTGTGGTTCTATATCAATCATAAAAAAAAAGAAATTAAATAATTCCTGGAGTAAAAATGGTTATCTGCTCCAAAATTAGAGATGAACTTTAACCAATTACGTGAATTATAAGTTTTCTTATAGTAAGCACTGTGGAGTCAGATCTTTTGTCATGTGCAACAGAGATTGTTAGCACATGCTCAATACACCAAATGTTAATCATTTTGAGCAGCACAAGCACACTGCAGAGTAAGGGAAGTCTCCTCCGAAACCTGCTATTCCAGTCTTAAGGATAAGAGAAGTGTATTTGATCCCTGTTGAAAGGCTGGAGATCTCAAGCTTATGCAACCTGTCATTATAGCGATACAGTTAGAGTGCTTGACAACGCAACTTAATAACCATTTTAAGCTGGTGTGAGTACAGGCAGCTGCACGGAGGGGAAGTCCTGTCTCCTCTTCTGCATGTTCGTGCTACTACTTATGCAGTAAATCAGATGAAAGAACTACCTGAAGCCTTTACTAGGCTTTTACCCGAAGCTTAGTAAAACCCTGGGGCAAGGGAGCAAGGGGTTGGCTTAGTTTTCAGCTGGATCAGCCCCTGATGTACCTCACCATTCACCTGAACAGCTATTATTTCTGACACAGGCTGGGGGAGCGAGAGCACACACCGATCTGTGTAACCACACAGAGATTTGGTCAGCCACAAAGTCCACAAGCAACCCTCACGCAGATGACACTGACTCACTGGCACCACGGCAGATCTTTCTGTATATCAACTGTTTTATTGATATTGATATAAATAATAAACTGATATTTACTGATATTATCTGTGTATCAACTAATATAAACATAAAAATATTCCTGGCCTTCTTACTTGATTAAAAAAAAAATTACAGCTGTAAATCCTAGCAATTTTTTTTTTAAGTTGAAAATGATGTATAAACAGGTGTTGCCATTTAATTCATACACTGCAAGGATTTCCACTTCTGCCTCAAAATTCCTGAATGAACAGTCTTACAGTGATAATCCATTTTTAAAAACAGGTAGCTGAGGCTATTTGCAAGAGGCAGAATCCTGTGGATTTACAGTGAAACTGATTCCAGTCTAAGAAAAATTGAAACAGATATTCAGGTTCACCTGGTATACGCAATAGCCATGACAATTTCTCCACTAATAAAAAGATATGGCACAATTACACTGCTAACCTTTCCACTTTGGGAGTTTATCAAAGGAGGCCAGGCCTTTAAATTAAATGAGAAGAATCAAAGATAAATTCTGCTATTACAGAATTCTCCTATTCTCCACTTGTCTGAAGTTCTCCTGAGAGAGACCACCAGTCTCAGATCCAAGTGCAACTGCCTTGTTAGAAAAGCTTTGATATTATAATAAAAGGTGAATAAATGTTGTGAAGGAGCATGCTTGTGAAAGGTATTACAAATTTAAGTGAACTAGGATAGCAGTAAGGCTGAGGAGGAATTGAATTAAATGAATAAAGGTTTTGTAGTACCTTTTGGACATCAGATACCATATAGCGGGTGCTAAAAGACAGCAGGGCCAGAGCATGTATTATGAGCTGGGAATAGAAAAGAACGAACAGTTGGCAGAGAGGAAAAAAAGCCAAGGACAGTAGGAAGAAAACATGCAAAACCATTTAAAAGGGGAAGGAAAACTTTGATTTTTCACAGTGAGCAAGATGACACAATTTCTACTGGCTTTTAAACAGATTTGAAAACGTTACCTACTACAGCCTTTCAGTCCACTTTACAGAGAACATATGGTCTAAGCACTAAGCAGACACAATTGGAAAGTAGCCTCAGCCTAAAAGGCACATGAAATGCCAGGAGGAAAAAAAAAAGAGGCAAAAATGAAGAGCCTCCCCCAAGCTTAAGTATTCTGCCAGTTGGAGATTTTCACTGGAGCGCACAAAGCCTGTGTTGCAGCAAGGATCCTCCATGCATTTGAGGTGAGTAAGCTCTCTGGTGAGTGACAAATTAAAACATTTGCCATTATTTTTCTTAACCATCTGCTATCTTGTGCTAAGCACTTTAAAACCACTTCTTGCAAATACCAAGGAGCACCCAGTCCAACGGGGGACCTGGAATTCTTCACAGGCTCCATACAAGCCCAACGTTGTAAATGAACAGACACTAGACTACCCCAGCTCACGCACCCTGAATATTCATGGCAATAAACGACTCTTCTCTACACATCCCAGAGAAATTGTGGCAAATATTTGTCTACTGAATGTTTGTCCCTGTTACCACCGGTATGGCAGCAATATGTTTGTTACCAGCCAACTTTTCCTTCAAGGGACGCAAAGTGCAGGAGATGCTGAGAAAGAGCTATGAAGACAGGTAAAAAAACCTGAAGAACAGTGTATAAATATTTAACATGCTCCTCCCAAGCACTACCAAGGTATGTGTAAATGTCCATGTATTATGTTGAGGCAGAATAATCTGGCTTTATCAAGATCTGGAGTGGAAGGAATAAAAAGGGAGAAATAGTGAAGATTTAAGGAAAACTGAAATCTAAGATAGCAATACCATTGGCAAAGAGTATAGCAGCTTCTTTTCTCTAGACTGGCCTCAGGGCATTTAATTTTGGTGGTGTTCATCCTCGAGGCCAGTCAGCCACAGGCCTCATATCATAAGAATGTGTTCACAAGTCATCTATTTCCCCCTGGGTTCTTAACCAGGACTCAGGAGAGGTTCCATTTAAAAATCATTTTATTATTAACATAATCTTCCCATTTAGCCAAGTGTGGGTCATGTATAAGGAATGTCGGTAAATACTCCATTTGAGGCTTCTTTTTACATATTTCCATTGATAAATAAACTCTGAATTCACATAAAAAAGTTAAACTTAAATAACTAATATATTGTTTGTAACAGGCATACATTGGTAAAATATAAATATTCTCGTACTCAGCCTTTGCTCTAAATAGAGATAACAGTTAGCCACACATCACAGTTATTAACAACTAAAACCAAGAACTCAACTCATTTTTTGGCCTGGACTAAAATAGAGATGGAAACAGAAAATTCACATTTTGACTTTGGGCCAAAAGAGGTTGAGAGGCAGGAAGAGAACAGTTTTATTAACAGCCTTGTTAAAAATAGTCGCTCTGCCACTGAATTTTAACCGGAATATATTATTCTATGTTTGGTAGTCGATTCCATTATAAGTTTATGTAACACTCAAGTATCACTAACAAAATATGGCACATCATCCATGAACAATATAACGATGTTTTAAAACTACCAGGACAAAAATGTAGGTGATATGAGTGATTTGGTTCTGGCTAGCCATTCTGTCCTCTTAGTCTAACATTTAACTTATTGCATCACGTCACTGTTTTGGCCACTTTCCCGCAAAAGACTGGAGTTTGTTACCTGTAGCTCTAAAGTTTTTCAAACTAACCAGTTACCAGGCAGCCTGATACACTGGGTTTCCTCACCCAGAAGTCAGACCAAAATAGGTGGATCAAGATGCCCTCTCAAAGGACTCTGGGAATGATGGTAAAAGGGACCACAGGACTGCTAGCTTCAAGCTCCAGTGCCGTCAGGAAGCATTCGGTCGCAGCATCATCATTGCCTTGAGCCTGCAGCACCTCTCCCAGGCCGTTCCAGACCTCATGGGCTGTGGAGTTCACCTGGACGGCATCTCTGAGAATCTTCTCTGCCAAGCTATAGCGCCCGAGCTGGTGAAGTATCAGAGCCTGCAAGAAAACAAAGGAAAGATGGTTGAGGACTTTCCTGAAGCTCAAATGATATGTTGCAACAGTGAAATAAGTGTAGGTAGCTCTTGGGCTCAAAGTGTTATAGACTATATCATACTTTTTTTTTTTTTCTTAGAAAAGAAATGACCTGAAGCAGGACTGGAGCAGGCTACTCCACACCAAAAAGGAGTCAAGTGGCTTTGGACAGCAAAGACAGATGCTGAAACACAAAAAGTGTGTTGAACAATAAAAACTCCACCCAACCACCAGAAATCAGTAAGTACTTGAGCTTTTCTGCCAAAATCCTGTGTCTAAAGTCCTCCTAAGGTGTGTGCCCTGAAGCGTTTGTATCCTGCCTGTGCATCTCAGCACCCATAAAGGTGTTAGAGGGCTTTTCTGGTTTTGGATTTTCTTTTGAGCTGTCAAGTGAGTCAGCATTTCCAGAGAGAGTGAACAGTACTTCCAATCCAAAAATCAGATAACTCTCAGGGTTGGTATTTTTTCCCTGCAGGAAAGTGATTGTCAGTGACTGGTAGGTATCAGATGTGAAACTACAAGAAATGAAGCAAGGAGGTGGAATATATAAAGGTGGTTTGGCTGCATGCATGTAACCTTAGCAAAACTGAAGTATTCTTAATTTTTGAGACAAGATTCTCTAATAAATTTTCCAAAATCTTCCTTTTTTTCTTCTGTGTGGATTTGTATATTTTATAGTAAACATGTGAGTTCTTTGAATATTGCTAATGTTTTTTTTCCCAAATATGCCAGACTATTTTTCCTGTTTGCTAAGGATACAAGCTGTTCTTTTCAAGACCAAAGGGAACAACCACATTTTGCAGATATAAGCCTGTTGATGGGAACAGAAATACGTCACATCTGCTCTGTTCTTTATGGAGAAAAATGTAGCTGAGATTTTCCAGGGGATAGAACTAGAGCAAATACTAGTTGTTTGCCTGCTGTTATACTTTTCTAAGAACATAAGCTATTGAGCACTAGTGAAGGGACCACTCTTGCATGGGCAATCAGATCACATCCTGTTCCCTCATGCTTTTGAGGCCACAGCTTTTTAGAGGGAGAGTCTCCTGCAAGCCAGTCGCTCACTGGTGTCTCATGCTGGGATGGTATGGTAGCAGCATTGAGGCGATGAGCTTTGCCTCCAAAGAATCAATGCAGAGAAAATTAGACTTGTTTCATGCAGAGCATCAAAAGGATGGTGACACTTGGTGGGCTGAGCTCAAACAAGTGATCTAGAGAAAGAAGACATAATATTCTCGGACTCATAAACTCCCTCAGAATGATGGTCAGATGTCGTATGTTGTGCCTAGTTTGTAAATCTCCTTCTGGAGGACTTCATTAAAATCCTGAGGCACAAAACACTTCAAATTTTTTGCGGTCCTTGCCTGACTTTGCTCTATTAAGCATTATACTACTAGACCACAGAGAGAAGGAGCAGGCATGCCTATCACACAACAACATCCTTCAGTGACCTCCCACCGTCACCCATCCAAGAAAACTGACCTCCAGTTTACCAGCTGTCAGCATATGTTTGCACTCTGTACTAAGCCCTTCAGGAAAAACACCCAAAAACCAAACCAGTAAAAACTAAAACTAACCTCCTCCCAACAAAACTCCTCTAAGATTTCCCAGAAATCTATATAACTTATCTTAGTCCTTCACTGTGTATTTTCCTTTGCTTCCTAACTAGAAACAAAATCTCAAAGCTGCCAGTTCTGGCTGTTACCTATTTAGCAGCAGATGTACAGACAACATTTATTTTCAGAATAATGTTAGGTCTCTTGCTTTATGGCTGGGGATAGGCTTCAACAACATATCAACTCTGCAGAAACACAGAGATGCCCCATTTAGGTACCTAAGTGATCTATGGCTCACATCTTCAGACTTGGCATGTTAGCTTAAAACCTTAACAGAATGCTTTCTCCCTATATCCTCTTCATAAACAGGCACACAAACCTCAAAAAAAAAAAAAAAGATAGGAATTTTGCAACCTGGATCAATTAGAAAAATGGCTATATAATCATTTGAGAAAATAATTAAGAAATATTAGTAGGAAAACACCCATTCTACAAAAGATGATGAAAATGGTAAGTTGCTGAGGAATTACACAAATCTAAGGCAATCTATTTGTTCTTCGTACATTTTGAAATGCTGCAGTACCTGACAGAGGTGGTTAAGATAACTGTTGGCATCCTGCTAGGAGAAAGCAGGATCTTTCCTGCTACTGCATCTCTTTCACTAAGTCTTTCACAGGAAAAGATCAGTAACTTTATGATATTTGCTTCTAACACAGTTATAAAATGCCTTTAATGTGTGTGGGATGCTTCATTTTGCAGCTCAGTACAAATTTTATTACTTTTCCCCATGTTTGGTTTTCTGAGAATTTGGGGGTTCTTTTGGTTTTGTTTTTTGGGGTTTTTTTGCAAACCACTGATCTCCCCTAAGTGTGTTAAGGCTTCCAGATTCTGTCTGTTCAGGATGCTTTTATGTTGTAAACTCTCTAAGCAAATCTTTTTTTTTCCTTTTAGCCAGTTCTACATTGTAGAGACTGATTTTGTAACTCAAAAAACTCCAAGAGAAAACTCTAATCAAGAATGGCAGAAGCAGAAAGCAATGAGAATCTCTGAAGAAACAGAGAGGCGTTTTTGTGCCATCATCGCAAGAAGTGAAATCACTGCTTCATGTCACCGGTTCGTTGATACAACAACTGAATTGAATAATCAACAGTACTCATAGATTTGGGGAGTTCAGATGCTCCCTGCTCCAGCAGTTCAGATGCTCCCTTTACAGTGCCCAGGCCATCGTCAGGGCTCAGAGTTGGCAGTAACAGGGACTTTCCAAGTTCAAGAGCCTGCAGGAGTTGGCTTTCTAAAAGAGTATTCCTGGGTGCTGCCTGCGATAGGGAGGTACTGTAGTCACTAGAAGCAAGTTTCCACACAAGCTTCACATCACAACAGAACAAAACTCTCTAGGAATTAATAAAACAGGAGAAAAAGTGATTCCAATTTTCTTCTCAGCCACAGGTTATTTTCAAGATCTTGTCAGTTCTTTCTTCATCTGGTCTGGAGTCACAAAGTCTCCCTCTAGTTAGTCAATGATTTTACATGTGTTTTCTCTCTCCATCATCACCCTTACACTTCATTTTACGTTGCCCCACATACAAAACTGCTTATTCTTCGCTTATTTCACCAAAGCATATGTCCAAGGATTGTTTTTGTAATAGAGCCCAACCCTTGATTGAAGGCCCTTGGCACTGTTGTCAAAACAGAAGTCATTTGTTATTCATTACTCAATGTCTCCTAGGTACCTACACGAACAGTCCAGAAAAACAGCTATGGAGTCTGAGTAGACAGAAATATCTTAATGTTACAGCCAAAACATTCGGCTGAATAACCTTAATTTATATTTATCTTTCATGCATTTAGGAATGGGGATTACATCTTCTGTATTTTGGATACTGTCTCGGGACTAATCTTGCCTAGCGTTTTAGTTAATGAGACATCACAAGGATTATGAGTGATGATACAATTAGATAAGAAAAAGTTAAGAGGATATGGTATAGAAAGCAACAGGATGATCATGAGAACTGGAATAACAGAAATATGGCAGAAGTCTGTAAAACAAAGTGGAAAATAATACAACAGTGACACAGAGGTTCTATGGCATGGTGGAAGCCTGTCAACCAAGCAGCTTGGGAGAAGGACTTGGATATATCAGGCAACCACAGGATGACACTGTGAAAAGGTGCCAGTGTGAAAGAGGAAAACCCAAGTGAAATCAGGAGAATTTTCCAGTAGAGAGAAAGATGGCAGAGACTTTAGAAGCTGTGCCATACACAGCTATAGCAGGGCCTCCTCTGGCACCCTGTGTAGTCCCTCCTATTCAATAAAGGTCATTCAAACTGGAACAGGCACAGAAGATGACTACCGAGACGATCAATACAATCTTAATTTACAAGAGAAGACTAACAGACTTCGTTTGTTTAACCTAGCAAATCAAAAGCTGAGAGATGAAGTTACTTGCTATAAAAACAGTAGAGAAAACAGAATAGAGAAAAACTATTTTAGAGAATAATGTTGGCACAAAAATACATGTGTATAAATTGGCTGTAAGTTTACCAAAAAAAGGTGAAAACATTCCTGGCAATTGGAGCAGAGAGACTTTGGAACAGTCTTCTACTCTCAATAGCAAGGTGCAAAACAGTGTTAAGACCGAGTCCTACAGGAAGAACTTGTGTGCTCTGATGGTTACGAGGTGAAGACTTGTCTAGTGGGCCCAGGGAGCTTCCACTACTCCTGTTCCAGTATCAGGTTCTCCCTCAGCTGCATTGACAGGGCAGTGAGTGATGATATTTTCGTGCCTATATAATATGACTACTTGATGCTTCTCTTGTAAGAAGAACTTTCTTTTTATACCTTGCGTTACACTGAAGAATCAGGTGCAGAGAAATGTCCAACTAATGAATACAAAGATTAAACAGCAAAATTATGGTAGGTATCCAGCTTGTTTCTGAAAGAATAAAACTAGTATGACAAAATTAATGGATTCTGAAATCTTCAAATCCAGACCTTTTTTTAAAACAAAACAAAACAAAAACCCAAAAACAAACCCAACACCATATTCACAGTCTTTTGGGCACAGAAAGATGCATAATGGAATTTTCAAATGCATGTAAGACAAGATGTTTAATCAGTATTCACTTCAGCAGG